>NC_134483.1:129365896-129468396 GCF_040206685.1 Ascaphus truei
TCAATCACTTTGTTTTTATTGTTAAACTGTTTAATAAATGCCAGTTATTTTTAGGAAAAGTTCCTGACACCTATGACTTATTATACACCTAATATTGCTTGTCCCATGGCCGAAATCCCAACTGGAGGAAGGCCTCTATCTAATTAAAAAAAGGAATCTAATAATAGGGTTCCTGGAGCGTACGTCCCAACAGCCGGGTACGGGTTACAGATTCTATGGTACGGAAACTCCCATTCAAGTTAGGGTAGTGCCCAACTGTCATTATTGCACTTTAAAAATTAAACCCTTGAGATGTTTTTCACAGTTTGGCAGTTTAGGCAACGCAATTAAATATGTTGCAAAATACTGAAAAGGTTTGTTTTTTAAAGAAAAAGTTGCGTAACAAGCATTTGTAACTGCTAGTTTCTGAAAGAATTGGCATAAATTGTATTTTCTAATAGATTTGCACGAACATTTGCGCAGCCAAAACATATAACGTAACTGCACATCTCTACGTCTAAATACTATTTTGGTCTCTTTTCTGTAGGCATGACCTTCTCAAGTCAAAAAGGTGTGCTGGATGCATCCAAAAGCCCAGAAGAGAGCAAGATGCTGATAGCAACTTCAGTGGCAGATGAAGGGATTGATATTCCTGAATGTAACCTTGTCCTTCTGTATGAATATGTGGGCAGTGTCACCAAGATGATCCAAGTCAGAGGTACAGCAAGTCAATGAAAAATGTCAGAAGGAGGCACTATACAACAATAAGGATATGATCTTGAATGAATTGCTTTGTTGGCTCATACTGTACAGTACATGGGGAAAGGTTACAGTGTAATATAATGCATTTCAACCTGTGTTGTTTGAAGGGAGGTTACGATGAGTTCCCCGAGAAATTGGTAAAGGCCAAATGTTTTACTCCTTTAAGACTGTATTTTATATTTTCAATATCTCAAAAATATTGTTAGATGTTTTACTATAAAGTTACCAATTACTGTACATTTAAAATAGAAAGTTGTTTGTTTATTCAAATATTAGTCCAACCAATAGTATTTTTACATACAGCATGTTGTAGGGTTAAGGTTTTGCACTTCCCCAAAAAGTTTGCAAACCAGCAGAACTGTATAAAAAAATAACACATTGATTATTTTAGTCCGTTTATATAAAGAATAATTACTGTATCAGACAAAGCTTCAACTCTTCATTGCCAGAGGGGCCTGTAATGAATGCATTGATTTGCCGTGTGTTTCAGGCCTCTCCGACAGAGAACCAGTTTACCCCCTTATAGTATGTATCATATATAAGATGACCATATGTACCAGTTTCAGTTTTGGAGGCCTTGTCGCAGTGTCCTGAAGGAGCGCGTAAAACATCTAATTTGTACCGGTTTTAAAATTACCGCTGCAAGCCTCGTGGAGCGGCAATTTAAAAACCGGAACATATGAGAAGTTTTAGCACTACAGTAGAGACTGGATGGGAACCTGCTCTTAAAGCAAGGAGCTTGGCCTCCCCGTTGGATCGGGGTGAGCACCACTCTGTAGACAACTCCAGGACCTCTACATACTCAACATCCAGATGCACCTCCGATAAGGAAGGTGCCTCTGCGGAAAGGACGTCAAATTGCTCCACGTGGGACGATGCCAGTTCTTCTTTATCCGATGCAGGGACTTCCCCTGCTGGGATATTCGTGAACTCGGTGGAAGGGGATGACGACTCCTTGATCACATCCGGATCAGGCTCTGCGCTTAGTTGCAACCTCGCACGTCTGCATCTTTTTTTTTTTTTTTTTGTCAGGAAACCTCAGTCCCATTAATATCAGGCCAAACAAAGTGTCTTTGTAGCGGGGAGTTGGACCCACCACCATTCGTCACTTTAACAGTCTCTCAATCCTGGGCGCACTACAATGTAACTCAAAAACCTGGTGCCCCAAACCCTTTTTTTTGCCCCAAGAATAACATATTTTGAGAACTGTTATAGTTGGCTGCTCACAGCTCACATCTCAGTTCTCTACTACAGGGAATTAAAATTTTCTGAACGTGAAAATTGTTGCACTTCAGCTTTCTCTCCCTGGACTGTAGTTAAATCACTTATAGGTACACATAACGCTCCTTTACAAATGAGCATCATGTTTATCAAAACAGTTAATCAAACATACGGCCGTTACTCGCCACCATTGTGAATTCACATGGAAAAGGCGACATTTTGTTTAGGCGGGAAAATAGGGTAGCTACCCAATGACGGCAGCCATTGTAACTTCAATCCTCACAATTTGAGATTCATGCAATATTAGCTTTCGGTTATTGGAAAAAATTTGCATTTTAGGATTTGACAAGATTACTTGGCATACATATCAGCTCACAATCTCTAATGCCCACTACAATTTCCACGCCGGGAAACACAAATTTCACCATTATTCATAAAAACATATTTTCTTCGCTCCAAAAGTTCCAAAAGAGCAAAAACCTCAAAAACATTCTTCTTTGCATACCCAGCCACACGCCAAATGTAACCCTTCCTGCCCTGCTCCCAAGGAGTTTACATTAGATACTCTATATAGATGACCAGGGAGACTGCGAAAGAGCCCTCTTCCCCAACTACAATTACCCGATACCCACATAAGTATAAACAAATAATGACAGAGACCAGGTCTGGAAGTACAAATGCAGCAGCTTTTTATTTAAACATTAAATAATTGGATAAATGCTCATCCCTGCCAGAGTGCTCACTCAACGGGTGAAAGGTCAAGGGTCCTTGAACCGATGACCCCGTGATCCTCAAGCCAGGCCCACGTGACCCAGCTGTTAGCGCGAGTGGGCTCCCGGAAGTCACGTTTAAATGACCCCTGCCCACTCCGCTGGAAAAGCCAGGTGGGGCTGGGAGCAAAGAGCCCCGTCTGGCAAGGACAAGCACTTACCCCCCTCAACTGCCGCTGTGACCGTGACAACACAGTCCAACTCAACCCTACATGGGTATCAAAAATGGAGATTCGTCTGCCATCCATCAAGGAACTTCAGTCCTTCTTGTCATGTATGTTTGTAAAATTATATTGAACTTCACACTGTAACACAAAACGATGTTAACAACATTCATAAACAAGGAATGGGCGGGAAATTGTTGGCAGGGAGTGGACTGACCGCACGTCCTGCCAGCGGGCCTTTAAGACCTTCCCAGCACCTCCCCCCTCATGTCCCCTGACGTGTCATCCCCCTCAGCCGCCGGCAGAAGGAGAGCGGCCAGAGGTCGCAAGGAGAGGAAGTTGAGCCTGGTTCCCCGTTCATGGCGGCCGCACACTTAAGGCTCATTGCTGCTTGACCAAGAGAGCTCCCTTCCCCTCTCACAATTACCTGATATCCACATAAGTGCGAACAAATAATTACAGAGACCATATCTGGAGGTACAAAGACTGCAGCTTTTTATTTAAACATTAAATAATTGGATAAATTCCCATCCCTGCCAGAGTGCTCATTCAATGGGTGAAAGGTCAAAGGTCCTTAAAATGATGACCCTCAAGCCGGGCTAACAACGGCCACATCATATGTGCCCGGCTTGAGGGTCACCTTTAATGACCCCCGCCCGCTCACCACTCCCAGCCCCACACGGCTTTACCAGCAGAGAGCCCCCGTCTGGCAAGGACAAGCCCCCACAACTGCAGCCACCAACAGGTCTATTGAACCCCCCCTTAAACAGCTAGACATGGAATCAAAAACTGGATGGTTAACCACCCAGCCCCCTCCCTATGTATTATATCAAACCAAACCAATCTGTATCCCCCACCAAAACCCAAAGAATTGAACCAAATTCCACCTCATTGCCTCGACCAATTCCAAGGAATGCACCGCCGCCACGTCATTACCCCCGGCATGAAGGATCAGGATCTGGGGGGCACTCCTGTCTCTGGCCAAGACCAGCAACTGGGGAAGCAGTTGAATCCACCGCATACCCCTCGCCCCCCCCCCCCCCACCACCACAAGAGAACCTAAACCCGTTCCGTGCACAGTCCAAAATTCCTCCCGTACAGACTCACGACCGCTCACCTCTCCTCGCAGAGTATCAGTGAATTCCAAATTACCTCGGCCCAAGCCCTGAGCGCGCCACTTCCATTGCTGCCCCACCTTGTTTACGAATAGCTTAGAAGGGTCCTCCTTTCCACCCAATTTTAGAAAAAGAGACCCGTCAAACTCTTTGCTATCGACCCGCCTGCCAAGCCCCTGTCCTTTAAGGTTAAAAGGTACGTCAATAGGGCCCCCTGCCTTCGACACGTCCAACCCCAGGTGCTCCACTAAATCCTGATATTCGCGCCAAGCCGCCTATGCACCCCACATACCTGGCTTATACTAAGTTCATCACTAGACCGTCCCCGATTCCAAGAAATCTACCGGACACCACAGCCCGCCTTGATCCCCACCTGGCACTAACTTCTGTTATCTAACTCTGTTATATGTAACAGGGATAAAGAATCAGCAATGTAATTTGCAATATCTGAAACGTGCCGCGCCTTAAATGCTATGTTCAATTGAAGGCACGAAAGCACGAAGCTGCGCAGAAAATCTAAAACAGGGTGTAACCGCTTCCATCACCCCCATGTTATCAGACCAGAAAATTACCTCCCTATTTGCAAACAGATGTCCCGACAACCTCACTGCCACCACCAAAGGGAATAATAAAGGGAATAATGCTAAGAATGTCAGGTTCTGAACTAAATGGGTCTCCTCTAGTTGACCGACCATCGTTAAAGTATGCCCCAAAATCTACTGACAAGCCACGTCAATAAACCGCCGCAACTCCGCGTTACCATACGTCCGCCCCCGCCGCAACGTCCACCCGTTATATGAATCCAAAGACACCAGCCAAACTGCCAAATCAATGCAAATTTCGGCAGTGACCCAAATAAAGTGGTTAGAACACTTTGACCCCATCGTCGCTGCTGCCAAGTACATTGAGAAAACCCGTCCTACCGGCATTAACCTCACCGCAAAGACCAGGTGGCCAATCAGTGATTGAAAATGCCTCAGCGAGGTCTTTCTTGAGGCCATATATTCCACCAACAACTTCCTCAGCATGACCAGCTTTTCTTGAGGGAGCCTGTTCTCCATCCTCTCTGAATCAACCTCAATCCCCAGAAAACTGAGAACCGTCGTCGAACCCACGTTTTTTTATTTAGCTAATGGGACCTCAAATTACCGTTTCATGGTCACAAATTTGAGCAGCCATTTCGCACACAAATTAAACCCACCGGTTCCCATGAACAGGAAGTCGTCCAGGTAATGTATGGCCCCTGCCGTCTGTACCCTCTTCCGAACTACCCATTCGAGAAAAGTGCTCAAGGTTTCAAAATAAAAATAAGACAGGACACAGCCCATTGACACACACAAGTCGACAAAGTATTGCTCTTCCAGCATGTAAGTAAAATAATAGGTGTGTACTCAGCGCTGGTGCAATGACAATAATGGATATTAAAAACCTTTGATAAAGAGTCCAATAGGTAGTCCTGGAGCTGCCTTTAAAAGATATTTCTGGTATCTTCTACCCAGAGATGGAGTGAAGGCTGGAAAAAAATCTTTTCTGGCGCTGAGGTGTGGTAGAGATGAGTGGATTTATGATTTCTTCTGATGAACAATGACCTCAGGAAAAGGAGAAAGAAAAAGACAAAACATGCAGGGGACCTGCAATAGTGTATTACCCAAGGGATAACCGGATGTTTACAAAGAAGGAGCAATTTATTATTAAATTATCGTGGTTAAAAACCATGGATAACCATGGATAACAATTCTAAAATTGGAAACCTACTTTCGAAACGCGTAGGAAGGTCTGGTGGTACCGCTGAGCCACCGTAGCCGAGGACCAATACAGGTGACGTCATCACGCCGAGGAGATCGGGTGTATTCCAGGAAGCAGCGCTCACAGGAACACAGAAACAGATCCCCGGCAGCAGATGCGAACATATCACAAGGCGGACGGCGACATCAGAGGCCAAGACCACCAGCACCAAGTGCTTATACACTGCTTATATACTACTTACCTGTGGTGAGTAGGTTTCCAATTTTAGATCAGGCGGAGCAAAGAACGGAACTGCTGGACATTGTTCCTAACTATTAAAGTGTGGATAGTGCCTAGGCACCAGTTCATTAATTATTTTATTAATATAAATGTATGTTCATTAAATGTTTATTAATTGTTATCCATGGTTTTTAACCACGATATTTTAATAATAAATTGCTCCTTCTTTGTAAACATCCGGTTATCCCTTGGGTAATACACTATTGCAGGTCCCCTGCATGTTTTGTCTTTTTCCTTCCAGCATGTAACCTAACAGATGGAAACACTCTGGGTGCACTGGCAAAAGCTGGAATGCGCAGTTAATGTCGGCCTTCGCCAACAACGCCTGCTCCGTTTTACCCCCCAATGCTGCCACCAGGTCGAAATTCGCATAAATGACTGAATGCAAATCCTGATCAATCTCGTCATTAACAGACACCCGCTCCGGATAGGATAGGTGCTGGATCAACCTGAACGCCCCACTTCTTTCATGTGGATGACCCCTAATGGGGAAATTCTCAAGCCAGGCAATGGGGGTTTAAAGTACACGGTGTGGTGAGCGCAAAAAACAAGAACAGAAAAGCACAATCAGTCGTTGTCTCAATAGACTCAATAGGGAATAGAGGGTGGGGAGGGGTTGGGGGTGGTGGATGTAAATGACCAAATAATGTTAACAGCACTCACATGGCCATGTGTGAGCAACGACCCATAATGGGAAGTGTCTTCTCTGCAAAGTTTTCTTTACTTTTTCTCCTCCAACCAAGACCGTGGTAATCTCAGGGAATAGAGATAAAACAGAATCGGTGCACATAGGGTCAATAGCTGTAGGAAATAAACAGAAAGAGAGCACGACACAGGTTCCAGGCAACATAGGTAGCAAGGAGCTATGCAGAGCAAGGAAGTGAAAGCAAAGCAGGATATTTAAAGCGGCAGTAACCAATCCGGACGCGGGGCATGGCGGGGGCGTGTCGAGGAGCTGCTCATGAGTGGCTGAGAGACCAGGAAGTAGTAGAGCACAGCTGAGAGTGCTGGAGACGTGGTGAAGACTCCCACGCCGAGCAGGGGGTGGAGACAGGCATAATGTGCGCGCTATAAATCCTTGAAGGAAGCGCGCACTCTAACACCAGCGCCAGAATCCAAGACGGCGGCCGCGGCAGCAGAGTTCAAGGTATGCGCTGGGCGGCGGCATGGGTAGGGGCGAGGGCAGCAGCCGCTGCAGTACTGGTAGTTGGTAAGGAGGGGTCACGCCGCAAGGGACGTGGTCCCCGATTCCTTACAGTTCAGCCAAGGTGACTTCCTGCTCTCAAAAGACCTCTCTCTCATTCAGTTGGAATGGGATTGCAGGGACACCCCACTGTGTTAATCCGATTGGCCATTTAGAATTTCACAGAAATGATGATGCATTTACTGTGACACTGCCCCAAAATTTCCCAGGCACGAGTTCTAATACAGGTGGCTGCATCTGTAATTCAACTTCCTTAAATACTTTTTCCTTGGCAATGTTCCTATGATCTATTGTTGATTTTAAATTGAGTTCTCCCTGCGCTCCCGCTTGATGCACAAACGGGATCCTAAATCCCTCTGTAAACTCGGCCAGTGTGTGTGTGTGTATACGTATGTATGTATGTATGTATGTATGAATGTATGTATGTATGTATGTATGTATGTATGTATGTATGTATGTAAAAGACATAAAGAGTAAAATTCACGTAAAGGTATCTTTACACAACGACTCCTGGTACAGTTCAGCTGAGATGGATGGGGGAGACCTTTATGTATACCCACTGAATGCTAGTTGCCTTTAGACCTGCTGCTGGAACGCTCACACACAGCAGAAACGACCGCAGACAGAGTCACCGTGAAAGCAGGCACAGTGGGAAATGGTAACGGTCTCACCTCTGCAGCTAATCAACACGAGGTGCCAGAGGCAATCTTAGTATACAGGAGTCCCTTAGATAGCAGCAGAACACCACGCATACTACGTGCTTGCGCGATGACGTCACAGTTCTACGCATTTCGGCGGCGCTTGCCGACTTCGTCAGGGAATGAAACGCCCTGAGTATTCAGGATATAAATACTGTGCTAGCTTAAATTTAAATTAAACCTGTTTTCTGTCCCGGAACGGGACCTTTCTCAAGGGGGGTTGTTTATACCGCGTGGGTGGAGAAGGAGTGACTTCCCAGGTGGCCGATTGACCTGGAGACCCAAATGTGCCTGCTGCGGGGCACAGTTCCTGAAACCCGTGCTGCTGCGGCTTACAGAACCTGCAGAGGAAGAGGCGATCGACTTCAATACTGGGCTGGTCAATGCAGCTAATCAACTTACCCCCCTCACGGACGTTTCAGAGGGCCCATGCACTCTCAAAAGAGTTCCAGAGTCGGTTCTAGAGTCGGAACCTGCAGAGAAAGATGCGACTGGTCTCTCTACTGGGGTGATCAATGCTTTTCACCAATCTACTTCAACCTTGGAGTTTCGGAGGGCCCGTGTGCCATAACCACGGTTCCGGACTCGGTTCCAGACTCAACTCTAGAACCTGTTCCAGAGCCAGAAATACAGATGGCGGAACCAACTAAGGGTAAGGCGACTGCCCAGGGAGAATGGGGATCGCTACCACTGATGCCGCAGGAACAGGACTGCTTCGTGGCAATTGCCACCTGTGAATGCGAGGTGCCCTGACTCTGTTCCCCTGTGGAGGTGTCCCTACCCCCATCCTTGTCAACTGATGACAGCAGCCAACCAGCCGTGGTGATGCGCCAGCCGGCGGACCACTTAAGTGAAGTTGAGGACAAAGAACCAATTGCCTCATCTGCTGCGGACCCTGCTGTGGGCACGTGTGCCCTACAACGGCCAGTCCGGCCTACTACAATGCTGGTACCATCGGTCCCCAGCCTGGGATCAGTACCTGACGATAGGGTGAGTTGACTGCCCCAGGGGTGTCGTGTGTGAGTTCCTAGGTGGCCGCGGAGCATGGTAGCTCTAAAGGTATGGTCACCAGGGCGATTGGCTCGCCCCGTCATCGCATCCTGGCGGAGGTGTGTCCCCTGAAAGATGGCTACCAGACGGTAACTGTGGATCAACCCCTACAGCCTACCTGCCAAGTGGAAAGAAGAGTCAGCAGCTAGCGGACCGGTGAGGCACCAACCCTTTACTCCCTGCAGGCTACCATGGAGGTATCCAGTAAAGAGGCCCTGCTCGGTGGTTACTTCATCGCGAAGAATCCCCATGCACTGCCATCTCAATACATGGATCTGCACGGTGATCTCGTGATGTCCCCAGAAGATGTCACTCCTGAAGTGATTGCTAGAGCGACCCAGGACTGTGTTATTACTGCTCTGGTAATCATTGCCTCCTTCATGCGCAAGAAGAGAAGTGATGATGTGTAGCACAGCCACGGATTCCAACTCCCAATGAGACCGGAAAAAATGACAAAGGTGAACACTCCAATGTAGCAACAGGTCAGGTTTATTGCAGGGTGGTGCAGCAACAGGACAACACGAACGCACCTACGCATTTCGTGCACCTTGATAAAGTGCCTAGTGCACGAAACGCGTAGGTGCGTTCGTGTTGTCCTGTTGCTGCACCACCCTGCAATAAACCTGACCTGTTGCTACATTGGAGTGTTCACCTTTGTCATTTTTTCCAGTCTCATTGGGAGTTGGAATCCGTGGCTGTGCTACACATCATCACTTCTCTTCTTGCTGTCTACTTACCTGGATGGACTGCACGCCCTGGATGTCTAGAAGTCCTGCAAGCACTAAGGTAAAGGGCCGCAGCGTCCCTGCATATATATGGTTACCAGTGCCTCTGTTTATTATATATTGGTTACTAGGTTGGGCATACATGGTGTTTCAGTTGTGGAGGTCAAGTGGACCCCACTAGACACTTAGCCCATACCTGATAATTTGCCATATCATTCATGGACTTTCTATTGTCATCCAGTATCATTTACATATATTGTGGAGGAATTCTAACCAATTTGGATGCATCACATCTATTCTACTCCTTCATGCGCAACATGGAGCGCTCTTATCCACCATGTGGTAGACCGAGGAAAAAGTCAAGTCCTCCTTGTCTACCGCATACGTGATGGTCGGGTAAAGGTCTGGCTCAGAGACCTCCCGCTATCTCTTCCACCAGGAGGAAGTGGACTAGAAGCTGAGATTTTAGTTACAGTAAAAGAGACTCACAGGAGTCGAAGTGAGTCGCCCTCACACAATCAGTTAGGAGCACCTCACTATGGGTCTCAGCAAACAGCTAACACTCAGCTGGCCTCGTTATCTTATGTGCACTGAACTACCATATTGTTTACAGTTAAGTGTGATAAGTTGTACATATCATGCCCTGAATTTTTATTGTATAATCTTATGCTGAGTGACGTCGTTCCCCAAGCGGGGCCGTTGGATATTTCACCAGGGGGAGAGTATAGCGGGCTTCCCCCGGGCCCCCTTATCTCCGCAGGAGAACGGGGTATGTTGGGGAGCTGCGGGGCTCCGGCGGCATCCGCCTCAGGATGCCACTATGTTTGATGTGCTTGCGCAGTGTAGTCACGCATGCGTAGCATAGTGTCAGGAGTTCGGCGGCCATTACATGTTCACGCATGCGCAGTTAGCAGCGGCATACATTACAGATTTGCGCATGCACAGTCGCAATAGCGCACGCGGCCCCAATGCTAAAGAGGTCTCCAAGGGCCTACAACTCCTAGCAGCCCCAGGGGCTGGAGCACATGTGATGCAACAGCAGCCAATTGGGCTTACAGCTTCCCCTGAAGGAAAATATTTATTTATCTTAATATATAAAATCGAATGGTTAGTGCCTCTGGCCAATCAGATTGGTGGGTCTGACGTCACCCAACTGCCACTCTCTTCCCCCTCGGCGCCACACACACACACACCTCCCTCCCGGCGCTCCGCTCATCTCTCCCTCCCTCTCGGCGCTCATCTCTCCCTCCCTCTCGGCGCTCATCTCTCCCTCCCGGCGCTCATCTCTCACTCCCTCCCGGCGCTCATCTCTCCCTCCCAGCGCTCATCTCTCCCTCCCGGCGCTCATCTCTCCCTCCCGGTGCTCATCTCTCCCTCCCTCCCGGCGCTCCGCTCATCTCTCCCTCCCGGCGCTCTGCTCATCTCTCCCTCCCGGCGCTCCGCTCATCTCTCCTCCCTCCCGGCGTTCCGCTCATCTCCCTCCCCGGCGGGGGAACAGGCAGTGGCCAGGCAGGCTGCAGCTGCCTCGCGGCGCCTAAGATGGCGGCGCCCGGAAAGACCCCCTTCCTCCCTCGCGGCTCCTAAGATGGCGGCGCCCGGAAGGACCCCCTTCCTCCCTCGCGGCGCCGAGTGAGAAGATGGCGGCGCCCGGAAGTAGAGGTAGGTGTGTCGCTCTCCCACTCTCCCACTTCCCCCCACCTCCCAGAGCACGCTCTCTACGGCTCAACATCCATACTGGCAGGTGAGGAAATGCAGGGGGAGGAATCCATGCCTTTGATGACCCCCCCCCTGCCTTTGACGCCCCCCCCTGCCTTTGATGCCCCCCCTGCCTTTGATGCCCCCCTGCCTTTGACGCCCCCCCTGCCTTTCACGCCCCCCCTGCCTTTGACGGCCCCCCTTTGCCTTTGATGCCCCCCCCTTCCTTTTGACGCCACCCCCCCTGCCTTTCACACCACCTTAGATTTGAAAGAATTTAAACTGGTTGTGGATGTGAGAGTCTCTGGTAGGTTGTTACA
This sequence comes from Ascaphus truei, assembly GCF_040206685.1. NCBI lineage: Eukaryota > Metazoa > Chordata > Amphibia > Anura > Ascaphidae > Ascaphus > Ascaphus truei. Next base: position 129,377,625 of record NC_134483.1, read on the forward strand.
GTTTTGGGGTGCACGGTAAGAGAAGGAGGAACGGCCGGATACTTTGTTGAGCCGTGGGACCATTAACAGTCTTTTGGAGTCTGATCTCATGTGATAAGTGCTGCATGTGGTAGGGGTGAGGAGCTTATTCAGATAGCTGGGTAGCTTGCCCATAAAGAATTTAAAGGCAAGACAGGAAAGGTGAAATTTGCGCCTAGACTCTAGTGATGACCAATCTAGTTCTTTGAGCATTTCGCAGTGATGTGTGTTGTAGTTGCATTGGAGAACAAAACGACAAATTGAATTGTAGAGGGTGTCAAGTTTGCTAAGGTGGGTTTGAGGTGCCGTGCCATATACTATGTCTCCATAGTCAATAATTAGCATTTGCATCTGGCTTGCGATACGCTTTCTGACCAGGAGACTTAGGGAGGATTTATTCCTGTAAAGTACCCCTAGTTTGGCATACAGTAGGTCTTGGTTGTCAGGGTATCAATGTGCATTCCGAATGTTAAGTGGGAGTCAAACCATAAGCCCAGGTATTTAAAACTAGTGACAGGGATTAGGGTGGTGTTAGCATTGGTTCTAATCAGGAGCTCAGTCGCTGGAAGCTTTACAAATTTAGTCTTGGTCCCAAATACCATTGTTACAGTCTTGTCAGTGTTTAAAAACAGTTTGTTTTGGAAAATCCAGTTTTCGAGTCTCAAAAAGTCAGACTGAAGTATGTGTTGAAGGTCAGAGAGGCTATGGCTGTGTGTATATATATTGTTGAGAACTAGCCCAGGAAGTCAGTAAGAGCTGGGACACAGACAGGGGAGGGTGTGTAGGTGCAGGGAGCAAGTGGCCCCTGCACTAGGCCAGAGAAACCCCTAGGCCCCAGCTAGGCCCCTACTCATCCTAGTTTGTGGCTGCTTTAGGGAAGGCCCCTGCAGTTAGTTGCTTTGCCCTTTACCAGTTAGTTAGGGACACAGCTGCAGTGCTGCGCGGCCCTGACAAGTGAGGTCTGCGACCAGATCTACCTCCCCACAGATAAGAAACTGTGTGTGGTGAGATCACCAGAGGCAGATCCTCCTATTTGGAAGAGGACGCCATCGCTTCGACTTCGGCGCTTGATGCAGAGAGGTCCTTTTCCGTGGTTCTGCTGTACCCGGTGCAGGAGCCCCAGGCAGGTACAGTCACCAAGTGCACCAACGTTACCGGTACCACACAGGCGCTTATCACGCCTAAGGGGTGGGTTGCGGGACTCTTGGGACTCTTGAGACACCTGGGTATAGGGTGTGGGTCTATGGCCTTAGGAGGTCAGAGTTATAGTAGGACACCATCATATGGTTGATGTATATTGTTGTAGTGTGTTTATCTGCCCCTATAGTAAACTGTTTATATATACCTTTGGTGTATGTGGTTATTATATGTGTGTCCTGTGCCAGGGATCATTCTACCCACTAGAATCCTGCACAGGTGGAGGCGCTATATATATGAGTATTGTTCCAGAGGATACACCCCAGGCTCTCAACTGGCGGAGGCTCAGGCCTCCTGTGAGCCTGACAGGTAAAGCACCACACCTGGTAATACGGATATATTCCCACACATGTCTCTATCTGCGATTAGGGGGGGCGGGGAAACTGTGTTACATATGAAACAATCTTTTGTGCTACTTGTGGTTACATCAATGCTTGCGCATTAGATATTATACATTGTTATAGAGGTCACTCTTTATTTAATCATTGAGGTTTCAGCCTATTCATTCTGTCTCAGTGACACTGTGGCATGGTTTTAATTATTATATGTTGTATGTGATGCATTTAATAAATTGAATATTTTTGTATGCTTGTATTGGGATACTTTTTTCTTCTTGTACACACACACACACACACACACACACACATATATTAATTAATTAATTAAAAACTGCACCACCCTGAGGAAGGTCCCATTCCAGGGACCGAAACGTTGAATGTATTGTGTCATGCTTTAAAAATACAGCTTTATTTCTCAAACCCTAGAGTGCAGTCTCCTGATTTTGTGGATCCAAAAACGGTATTGTGTGTGTGTGTGTGTATATATACACACACAATATATATATATATATATATACAGTGGTTGACAAATCACCAAAAAATCTACTCGCCACACCCAAAAATCTACTCGCCACCTAGTACCAAACGTGTGCTGCTTGGGCCAATATTTACTCGCCCGGGGCTTAAATCCACTCGCCCGGGGCGAGCAAATGTATAGGTTTGTCGAACACTGTATATATATATACACACACACACACACACACACACACACACACACACACACGGCCACCCCCTATACAAACAAACACACGCTGCATCTCCCCTATTATAATAATACAGCTTAACCCCGTTATAGCGCGCCCCTATATAACGCGGTTTTCACGTGGCTCCCGTTTTTAAAAAAATTACATATTTTTTGCACACTGCACACACTCTCACTGCACACACTCTCACTGCACACTGCACACACTCCCAGCACTCACTGCACACACTCTCACTGCACACACTCTCACTGCACACACTCCCAGCACTCACTGCACACTGCACACACTCTCACTGCACACACTCTCACTGCACACTTCACACACTCCCAGCACACACTCTCACTGCACACTGCACACTGCACACACTCCACACTGCACACACTCTCACTGCACACACTCCCAGCACTCACTGCACACACTCTCACTGCATACACTCTCACTGCACACTGCACACTGCACACTGCACACACTCCCAGCACTCACTGCACACTGCACACACTCCCAGCACACACTCCCAGCACACACTCACACTGCACACACTCTCACTGCACACTGCTCACACTCCCAGCACACACTGCACACACTCTCACTGCACACACTCTCACTGCACACACTCTCACTGCACACTGCACACTGCACTCTCCCAGCACTCACTGCACACTGCTCACAGCACACACTCTCACTGCATGCTGCACACTGCACACACTCTCACTGTACACACTACCAGCACTCACTGCACACTGCACACTGCACACACTCCCAGCACTCACTGCACACTGCTCACAGCACACAACACTCTCACAGCACTCACAGCACTCACAGCACACTACACTGCACAGCACACCACACTCACACCTCCCACTCCCCCTCCCTACCTTTGGTGTCGGCTGCTGAGATCGGAGCAGAGCTGGCATCAGGAGGAGGGGGGGTGTCGGAGGAGGGGGGTGTCGGGAGGAGAGGGGTGTCGGGAGGAGGGGGGTGTTGGGAGGAGGGGGGTTGTCGGCAGGAGGGGGGGTGTCGGGAGGAGGGGGGATGTCGGGAGGAGGGGGGGGGGGTCGGGAGGAGGGGGGTGGTGTGGATGCCGGTAGGGGGGGTGAGTGAGGAGCAGGCTGGGACTCTGAGGGCCGCGTGGGCTAGGCCCAAAACTGTTTATGCTGCGGAGGGCTGTTAGGTGTGGGGGCCTCGGGGGGGGAGGAAGTGGATGCTGGTGGAGGGGGATGGATGCCGGTGGTGGGAGGTAAGGAGCAGGTTGCGGCTGAACTCGGAGGGCCGCTGTTGGGGGACATGTAGGGCTTCCGGCCACCTCTTCCTTCCTTCCTTCCCTCCTTACTCATTCCCTCCCTCCCGATCGGGCGCAGCTGGGCCATCTTGTTTTTTAAAATTAGCGCGACCCCAGTTCTAGCGCAGTCGGATCGGGTGGTCCCTGAGGACCACACTATAACGGGGTTGAGCTGTAATAATAATAGCTTGTTCTTGTATAGCGCTGCTAGTTTTAGGTAGCGCTTTACAGAGACATTTTGCAGGCACATGTCCCTGCCCCGTGGAGCTTACAATCTATTTTTGAGGTGCCTGAGGCACGGGGAGATAACGTGACTTGCCCAAGGTCACAAGGACTCGACACCGGGAATTAAGCCAGGCTTCAATCTCAGTGCCAGTCAGTGTCTTTACTCACTGAGCCACTCCTTCTCCTTCTATGCACAAACACTCTCTGTCTGCAGCCCCTCCTCTTGAGGCTGCGCTTATAGTGCTGGCTATGGCGACTGCGATGTCAAGCAGCGCCGTAGCCAGTACATGCAGTCTGTCGCAGGTGCCCATAATGGGCGCGACGGTGCTGCAGAGCAACGGAGCGGTCACAATCGGCGGTAGTCAAAGGCTTTATCGGCGATCGCTGTATGACGTCAGTGGCACATTTGCGGTTCAGCCAATGAGAGCAAACCACTCACAGCCACGCCTCTGCCACACCTCCTATCGACCTCCCTTGGTTTCCTGCACCAGAGTGCAGGAATCACAATAGCTATGGCGATGGCTGACGTCACGCGGTCACGTCGCCGGTCACATAGCCAGCACTATAAGCGCAGCCTTAGGCTGTGGCCCCACTGCCCGCGCTGCACGCGCGCCTTCGAGGCTGGCGGCATGTGCAGCCAAATTCCCCGTTCTGCAGAGAGCTGCAGGGGAGAAGACAGGGAGGGGCGTGATGGGGGAGTGATGGGGGCGCGGCCGTGATATCACCCGGTAAGTTTGTCCTCAGTGGCTGAACCACTGGGGGTGTGGCCTAGCGCTCCATCGCGACTCCTGATCTCAATTTTCTTGAGATCAGGATTTTGTCGATGCAGCGCGGCGCCCCCCCCTCGCAGCGGGCCCTGCCCCATTGTGGGGCGGCTCTTGTCACTGCAGCGTCCGCCACAGCGGGGACCTGGGCTGAGGCTGCTGCCAGGGTGGCGCTCAGCATGCAAGCGCTCATGCGCGGCCGCGCAAGCAAGCGGAAAATTCAAATTTGCTTGTTTGGCAAGCAGCTATGCGCCGCACATGCTCAGATGCTCAATGTGTTTCATTGAGGCTAGCGTGAGCGTGCCCGCCCGCTAAGCACCACCCTCGCTGAGGCCTTACACACACACACACAAGACAGAGGGGGCAGAGACAGTCACAGAAGACACATACACACAAACAACAGAACAAAATACACACAGGACAGACACCAAGCATCACCTCTCTGCTGTCCATTCTATTTCCTACTCTGCTTGGCCACACCCCCAAGGTTCCTGACGCCACCTCCTGATTTGCTGCATTACCCAGCAGCAGCCAATTCAGGGGGGAGGAAACTGCCCACTCCCCCTAGCAACTGCCCTTCTCTCTCCCGGCTCTGGGAACCCCTGCAGAATCGCGGTTGGGAAACACTGCCCTTGAGAGAGCAGCCTCTGTCCCAGTAAGCTTGAAGAGGCAAAAGCTGGTTTACAGCCACAAGGTGAATGGTTTTGTACCAAGCTTATTCAACAGGTATCTTCAACAAATGGCCAGTGGGCCACACCTGGCCTATGGATGGTCTTAGACTGCCTGCTGCTGATAATTTCATTGCAATTGCTCAGGCAGATAACTGAAACGTTGACACTGAAACTCGTAAATATTTTATTCATATGTGCACTCGTTAATATGAATTGTACGGATGTTATCAATGCTTGCACAATTTATAATATTTTTAAATCTTCTAAAATGTATTATCCTGGAACCAGGGTCAAGTGTGATGTGTGAATAGCTCCAGTTAGCTTAACTCGGCCCCCTTTCCAAAGCACACCAAGTCCTGTTATATTTTCTTCACTTTATTGGGAAAGCATCAGTATATACAGGCACTTGTGGGTGGGATGGTGTGGTGAGAGAGTGCTTCTGTGTGGATGCTTTATAATCAGAGGCAGGTAAAAAGGAAATGGCCTTGCCAAGAGGAGTGTAGCATGGAAGGGTACTCACTCAGTGTCCTTTGGCTTGAAAAGGAAGTAAGGGGAGAAGTGCCACACAGGAAAGTGAAGGGACTGAACTATCTTGTCTGCAGAGTCAGGGGGGGCAGGAATGAACCAATCTTCCAGCTATGAAGAATGGAGGGTTGCCAAGGCAACCAGTTAGGGCTGAGAAAGGGACATATGAAACAATGTTGCCTTCACACATGCAGCCAGCTGCTGAGACAGAGGGAATTACAGGCAGCTGAACTAGGGAGACAGCAATAGTCAGTGAGCTGCAAAGGGAGACAGAAAAATATGAAATTCTGTTCCAGGACATGTATCATTAAATTACATTAAAATAATCTTTTGGCCCTTAAAAAATACAAATCGTTGGCCCCATGAGAATACTAGTTGAGCCTTGTTATACAACCCAAAGATAGGGTTTAAAAAGATGCTAATTTCACAGAAGCTTCCTGTATGTTATTTCACACAGGTCGAGGAAGAGCGAAGGACTGTAAGTGCTTCCTTGTGACAAGCAAACCAGAGGAAGCAGAAAAGGAAAGGATTAACATATTACAGGAGCAAGTGATGAATGATGCTGTCACCCAGTTGCAGAAACTGGAGGGAGAGGCGTTTCTGAATAAGGTAACTTTTTGTGTCACTGACAGACTGTCGTAGCTGAATAGACACAGGTGGCAAATGACAACACAGAACAAAAACCTTGTACAGTAGGTCCCAAAGGAATGAATAAATAGTGACATAGCTAAGAGGCCCCATATTTTTTAAGCGGTGCTATGCTGTATGTTACATATGACCCATTTACATATATAGGCTATAAGGTACCATATGACTTACAGAAGCTCTGTTAAGTTAAGACACTTTATAATGAAAATCATCCCACTGCAATAGCCGCGGGGAGAGAAGTTTTCAGCACCAGGTCAAAATCTGAGAACTGGTGCTCGATATTTGAGACATTCTAAAAGGAGAGGTGAATCCCTAGAAATATTTGGATAATTTGAATTGAGATTTAAGCCCATCCATTGCTCTGAATAAAAGTCAAAAGAAGCCAGTTGTTTTCCTAATAAAGCTGATAGCATCCGTGCTTGGTGCTACTGCAGAAGATACTTGTCTTAAGACTTTTTTTTAGAAGATTATCAAGGTAATGACAAACCTTTTCTTAACTCTGCCAATAGTACCATGATTTGAAAATGCTCTCCTCATACTACACAGCTCAAAAACATTTGACTTCTGGCCACTAGGATATGGTATAGGCATCTTTGAAGTCCACCAACACCATCTAATCTCCTGGCTTCTCTGCCACTACAATTGTATTCAGTGATTCCACCTTAAATATTTTTTATCCTCGAGAAACTTGTTGACCTTTTTCAAATCCAATATTGCTCTGAATGATCTAGTTGTTTTCTTCATGATGAACATTCAAGAATAAAACCTCTGATGCAATGGAGCAAGCTTTATTGTCTAATAATTTACTTAGACTTCCTTTTAAAGCTTGAGCTTCTTCTTTGTCCTTTTAGAGAGTGGAGGTGGCGACATTTGTTCTCCAGAGTCTTTTCTTCATCCAGAAAATAGCTCCTGCTTATAAAGCTGAGCAACTAGGAATCTGAAATTGACAGCCAACAAATTTCTGAAGTTGTGAAGTCTTCCTCAAACTGGAGAAGGCTGGATTCCCCTTAGATTCCACTTAACACATGCAAATATGCTTGAGCCTAAGAATTAGGGACCATGACCTCCTGGGCACGTAAAAAAATTACTCTGGCACCCTCAGCAGAATTCTTTCATTGAATAATCTCTTTCTGGTCTATAGACTCTCCTATACCCAAGTGCCGACTCTTCACCTTGTAAAGTAGCAAAGTAGGTCTGAAGAACCTTCTCACTTTGGGCATGAATATACTTTTCCCTCCTGCGGCTTTTTGAACAATGGTGTCTAATCTTTTCCCAAAGAAAACCTGACCTTTAAATGGCAGAATGCATACTGTAAATCATTTTTATGCTTAATTCACCAACCAAGGCTTGAACCATAGTGCTCTTCTGTCTAATACTAACAGGGCCATGAATGTCGCTGCCAGCCTCCCCGAATGGAATATCTCAAATAAAATCAGTGGCCAACTTGAATTCAGCAAGACACACATAAGGGACAATCTTTTCACACTTTTCTCCAAGCCCTCTTCAACATTGCCAATCCAAATCTTCACTGCCCTGGAGATCGATGTTATTGCTACAGAGTGTTTACAAGCTGCTTCAGACAAAAGATTTACTGCACTCTCCATATGGCTGTCCATGGCGTCCGAAACTGAAACGGGTCATTCAGGTAAAATCATCTTTCTAGCACACCTTGCTTATCAACCTTCAGTGGATAATATTAAGCTTCCACGTCCATCTCTTCAAAAGCATACATCCTAATGAATTTTCTTATTGGGCTGGTACCATTGAGATTTGATCGTTCTTGACCACATATTGAACCAAAAAGGTTCTGGGCTTTCTCTGGAGACCTCTAAACATTTTATCCCTTGCTTCAACTTGTTGATGTGAGTCATCGATTTCCAAAATCTGACAGCCTTAATATATGGAACCACGGGGTCAAAATCAAAAGTAGACACTTCATCCAACATCAACTCACCTTCTGATGATTCCAGAAGATGAATATTCACCATCCTCAATTTTTTTTCCACTGAAGATGACTCCACTGGTCTATCCAGACTTATCTAGGACCTGGCATGTTTGTGCACCTTGCACTCGAGAAGAGGCTGCTTCAATACTGAAACACTACTTCCTTCATCCAAGATAGAAATTCTGAAATTTGGCCAGTTCTTTTGCAGCATCTTATAAAAAAACATCTTCACAGAGTTTTTTGTTTTCCAAGGCAGGCTTATCACAGGTTGAATATTTATTTTCCTAGTAGCCTTTTTCTCAAAAGCAGGCTCCATAGAGGACTTTGAAGCTTCCTCCATTGGTCCAGTGATTACCTGAGGTACAAAACAAAGGTCTCATAAGCTCCATCCATCTTTTCTACAATAATAAAACCTAAAGGTTCTAACAAACTAAGGCTAACCTGAAGTTGTAATGAGCATTCCTTTAGATGAGGCAGACTTCATGCCAACTTCTAGTGTCAGAGCGATTAGACCAGGAACCTCCTTGATGCAGAAACATGAGGCGCACAGCACACCCAGTGCATGCAGCTAGAGCAGTGCAGAGCTGTGCTTCAGGGGCAGATTGCCTCTGAATATTATTGCAAGAAATCCCAGCAGTAAATGAAAGATGAAAGCAATTGTTTTCTTATTCCCGTTGTAGGGTGGAATCTAACCCCGTTGGAGATGTCCAGGAAAATGCTTTATTTCCTGAGGCTCTTGGAGAGGGTAGTCAGGCTACATCTGTGCATTTACTTAAAAAAGCTAACGGCATGGCTAAATTTAGTTCACAGTTCTAGTGTCTGTGTTCCTGGAGAAGTGTAGATTTGCTATAGGGGGTGATAGGTTTTGTATGGACTAATGAGAGTTGGTGAAATTATCGTGTACAAAACTTTGCAAGAAAAACTACAAATGTATTTTAAACATTTTTCTTTACCAAGATCCGTAAATTACAAAACGAAGAAAAGAATATTCGCGATTTAAAAAATGTGGAGAGACCGAAGTTAACAGAAGGAAATAAGAAGTTGTATTGTGGGAAATGCAAAGTATTTGTATGCAATACAGATGATATCAGAATCATACAGGTGAGTTGTACACCGCAAAATAATAACTCATTGCTTCTGGGTAGAAGAGTCCTTGCAAGCAATAAAACACTCCAGACATGCATTAAAAGTAGGGTTCTAGTCACAACTCTGGCTCTATCCACAGAAAACAGGAGAGCAGGGGATGTGGCATCATGGGAGATTAAAAAAAAAAAAAAAACAACAACATAGGGCAATACTGCAGGATTGTGTTGTTCTTATGGCATGAATGTATGAAGATCATACTCACAAACAGTGAATAATGTAAGGCATATCCAAACTGTGGCAAACGTGGGCGGGACTCCACTTGCTCCAGCAGGGCTCAAGGAGAGAAAAAAAGCCCGCGATAGTGCAGATGATCCTTAAAAATATATTTACTTGCTTAAAACAATACCCCCCTGAATTAAAGGCTTACATCAAGGATGGTACTCAAAAGCATTGAACAAACAGTGAAGGAAGCTGCCATTATTCTCGTGTGTGGTGAGTCACGTTCGCACCGCACTGATGGACTCTGCCCCTTCTGGTTGCGTCACTTCCGGTATCACGATAACGCGAAGGCACACGGATGGTATAAATGGCGCTTCCCTCAGCACTGGGCACACGCTCAGTCTCCTACTTTGGCAAGTGTCGGACTCAAGGCGTTTCGCTAAGGTTCGCTTCGTCAGGAGTCAGTAACCCCCACCCACGTCTGCAATTCTATATATACAATTTCTGATCAAACACTAATTGAACAGACCTGTATTGGGGGTGGGACCAGCGCCAGCAAACATACAGTACAAGTTTAAAACTATTATCAACAATAGCAGCACTATACTAAAAATAATTTACCCTAAAGCAAATTAAGTACACACAAAAATATAAATGCTGCATAGATCTCATGGGAATTAATACAGTACTATTTGATTAATACAAAAACAATAATAAAATGCATAAACATGAATACAAAGATAAAATCACAATGGATTATTTAAAATTCTATATCTATTTTGCAACATGTTATTTGGTACCTGATTTGACCATACCCACCCAAAAATTGGGAATATGAAGGAACTCAAATATTCTTGATTAATTGACCTCATATACTGTATATACAAGAGCTAATTTGTCTTATCAAACAACAACAAAAACATCTTATTGTTATCGATGGAGAAATAAATACTATTAAGGAAAAGATCAGCCCATCTGAAGAAACACCATTTTTTTTAAATAAATATAAGGAATTGCAATAAAAAACTTGATAGTTTAGAAAAGATAATTGTGACTATGAAGATTAAAAATTTCAAAAGGCACTAAGAAGATTATAAAATAGGGATACACAAAAAGAGACTCCCCAAAAGTAGAACAGATCCTTCAAATATGAGTTCCACTAGTTATAGAGATGGTAGAAAATTTGAGAACCAATCACAATATAATTATGTTAAGAAAGGTGATAGGTATAGTCCAATTAGGAAATATCCTAATAGATCATCAAATGACCAATGTAGAAGAAGCCCTGAGCAAGAAAGAGCACATTTTGGACCACAGGAGTAAAATAGGCAGCCCAGAGACAGAGAGAATGGAAGATCCCCCAAGGGAAATGTCTGGAGAAGAAAAAAGTCATAGGCTATTCCATCAAGATTTCCCTAGACCAGGGTCTTTTTTTAGGACCAAAGAAGTCTTCAGATTCATGGGGACAGAAAGGATTCCTTCCTTTAATGGAGAGAGAGGAAGCAAGACAAAGATGTATGCAAAATAAATAATATCTTTAACCTTAGTGATAAAATTCTAACAGTCACTCTAAAACAAGTTATATCTAAGGGGCTTACATATGCACCCACGGCAGGCCCAAACAACTTCAATGTTTTTATTGATGCGCAAAAGTTTTTGAGAAAACTGACGATTAAAAGGTTTTATAAAACTAAAGAAACTGAGCTAAGGACGCATGTGAACAGAACTAATATTAATCCTGTAATTAATACCATAGAGTCATCCTTTATTCATTCAAACCTGAAGCCTGCTTCCACATTTTCCCCTAAAGGGTGCAAGGGTAATCATTTGGAAGTTGTCACACAGCTCATACAAAAAGACTTTGAAGAACTGACAGGAAGAGAGCATAAATTCCAACACAATCTTAACAAAACTGAGCGAGACAATTTTACTGAACTTGTTGAGGATAAGAGCATAGTAATTAAGCAAGCAGATAAGGGGGGTAGTAGTTATGAATCGTATAGACTATATGAAAGGATCTAGGTGATGTAGAAACCTATCATAAGATTAAGACAGACCCCACCGCTGAATTCCTCAGAGAACTGAGGGATTTACATACCAAAGGGAAAGTGGAATATTTAAAGATAACGAGTTCCATTATCGTCTGAATTAGAAAGCACGGTTGCCAGTGTTCTACTTCCTCCCAACAATCCACAGGAGTCTGACCAATCCCCAGATAAACCCATTATATCTGGGATAGACTCTCTGACATCAAATGTCTCATTATATTGACATTTACCTTCAAAAATATGTTAAGGATCTTATATCCTACTTGAGAGATGCGTCGGACATCCTAAGATTTATTGAACATCAACAGGGAGTCGATGCAATTAAAATAGTATTAGACAGAGATGAGGAACTCCATCATACACAAGTGGATTTAATTTTAGACTATTCGATATATATTAGGTCATAACTATGGATTGACGGGAATTTGTACAAACAGAAATGCAGGCGACCATGGGTACCAAGTTCGCCTGAGTTATGCCAACCTTTTTACGGGGGTATGGGAGGACCAATTAATTTGGTGTAACGGGTATTCCACCCCACCCAATCGCAGATATAGTGTGAGTGCGGAGAACCTACAGTTACCAGGTGTGGTGCTTTACCTGTTAGGCTCACAGGAGGGCTGAGCTTCCGCCACGGGGAACCTGGCGTATGTGTATTATGAGTAACCCTGTACTCGGTGCAGCGCCTCCACCTGCGATGGTTCCAAGCAAAGCGGGAATTGTTCCTCGCAGGACACATACGAATAACCAGCACACCGTTTGTATAATAACCAACACCTTTACTGGTGAACATATGAACCATATACCATTCACAGAATAACAGGTGTCCCTCTCTAGAGGAGACACTAACTAAGGCGTCTCACAGGACGCTCCCCCTTACACCGGGTGATCCCACCCCGTGTCCAATGATCCCCACACAATGTCCCGCACTCTTTCAGAGAGAGGATATGTGTGACTGCGCAGTCACTAGAAACTAATAAGGTCGTTGGTGCACTTGTTGAAAAAGGGGGTTACCTGCCGAGCACTCCAGGGCTCGGGCCTGCAACGGAGCTTCGCAAAGGATCCGATGACGGGTGAACACAGGAACTACCATCCGGGGCGATCCCACCCGAATAGCCTCGACAGCAACGATGATGATCGGTGCCCAACCCTCTGGACGGACACACAGTGTCTGATGAGTCCCTAACTGACTCTATGACCTAGGATGATGCTCGCTGTACTATAGGCCGTCCCTACAGCACAGCAACCTTGAATGGCTTCAGGGGAAACTCCTATGGGCCTACGGGGAACCTATCTTATGCAAGTGGGTCCTTGACCCATGCACCCGCACTACCTCTTCCCGTACCACCCGAGTCCTCTCTGCCTCACTCGTACCTAACCCTTCCTATCCCTGCAGCAACGCACTGCAACCTGACACGATGCTCTCTTGTCAGCCCTCACAGCACTGACCGCTGTGACCTGACAAGAATGCACCCAAGCACGAACCTAAGGGCAGGGTCCCTAACCTGGGGCCGTCCCTTATCAATTACCCACTAACCTGGTGGGGAATTGCGGCCTGTCTGGGATCTGGAGGAACCTTACCTGGTGCAGGAGCTTCACTTGCTCCCTACACCCTTCCTTCCCCTTCCTGCTCCCAGCTCCAACTGATCTAACTGCGTAGAGCCCGCGAAATGTATCTATCTCCCTCCTGGGGAGATACTCTCGCCCTATTGGCTCCCTGGCGTCATGTGGGGCACACAGAGGCTCATGGGACTTGTAGTCCCTGCTTAGAGCCTTCCCTGGTAGGCTAGGGTTTCACGGGCTTCTTCCTGCGCATGCGCTTGTGCAAGCTGTTTGGGGTCCTCCCGGCGCCTGGCTCTCACTGCGCATGCGCGAGACAATGCGTAATGGCGGTGCCCTCACAGCCCTGCTTCGGGAGCGCCGGGAGCCCTGCGACGCGATCGCGGCCTTGGCAACCGGCCGCACGCGTCCACGGCAACCCCCGAGCAGGATCCTGACCGCCCTCACCCTTGCGATCGGCTGGCGGGGCCGCCATTCGACTCGGTAGCACCCACGATCACCAGCAAGGTGAGAGGGGTGCTGACAGGCAGGGGGGCCTGGATACATCCTCCCCCTGGTGAAATCCCAACGACCTCGCTTGGGTAGCCGATATAACCATGTACAAGCGTTATACAATCAAAATGCAGTGCATAGAAAATGCAACTTATCACATGGCAATTATATGACTTGGTACACCACATAACACCCACAGTTAAACCCGAGGCCAGCTGAGTGATTGCTGTTTGCTGAGACCCTTTGTGAGGTGCCCCTAACTGATCATGTGGAGGTACCTCACTTTTACGTTCGTGAGCCTCCCTCGAAAGAATCTCTTGGAGAGCACGCTCGAGGGGAACTGTCACAGGATTCTTAATATTTCCTCCCCCTGGTGGATGGAATAGTACCATGTCTCTTGGCCAGACCCTTACCCGGCCATCCGCGGCATGAATGCGATAGGCTAGGAGGTCTTGGCCTTTTCCACGGTCCACCACATGGTGAATGGAACGCTCCTTTTTGAGCTTGAAGGAGGAAATTTTCACTAAATCCATCGCCACACAGTCCTTGTCCCTACGTACTTGCGAGGCTTCCACTGGCAAGCGAGGAACTGACAATGTCTCTGTTCCACCCGGCAGGGAGTAAAGGGTAGATACCTTACCACTGCGGTGATCCATGGTGGCCAACAGGTCCTCGGGGACGCTGTCAGTTCCCATCTCGGCTGTCTTGGGACCTGTCCCGGCACTTCTGGAGCAGTCCACTTACTTGCTGGAACCTCGGGAGCGTTGGATCCCAGTCCTGGGACCATTTGGGTCGGAGCGCACGGGCTCATACTCAGGTCAGGAGCCTTAGTTCGGGCCTTTTCCACGGCCGCCTCCATCGGAGGCTGTGGGGAGTTAGGAGGTTCCTCACCACTCCGCTGGCTTGCGATGGGTTCCTCTTCATCTGAAACACTGTCAGGTACCATCTGTGTTTCACTGGACATCACGATGGGGCTGACTTTTCTCTTCGCCTGGACGATAGGCAGTAGGTACTGGTCCACTCGCACAACTGGACAGCTGGCTGCTAAGGGAGACACCTCCGCCAGGAAGCGATGCCGAGTGGAGCCATTCGCCCTGGTGGCCAGACTTAAGGAGCTATCGTGCTTCGCGGTCACCTGGAGGCTCACACCGACACCCCTGGGGCAGTCAACTCACCCAGGTCTTCGTTAGGTACTGGTCCCCAGCCTAAGACCGATGGTACCATTGGAGTAGGCCACACTGGCCGTTGTAGGGCACACGGGCCCACATCCGGGCAAGCGGCAGCATCTGGATACACCTCGTCTAGAGCACACGGACCCATAGCAGGCTCTGTATCCGCCGAGATAGTTGGCTTGGTGACTTCACTAGAGTGGTCCGCCGGCAGGCGCATCACCACGAGTGGTTGGTCGCTGGAATCACTAAAAGAAGATGGGGGTATAGACACCTTACCCTGTGATTCCGGAATCTGCTGGTCTGGGCTCTGTGGTTCCTGCTCTACCACTAGGACGTCCCCTTTGAGAGTCTGGAACCGTGGGTAGAATGCTCAAGTCCTCCGAAATTTCTGTGAGAGGGGTAGATTGGTTATATATTGACCGACTCCGTATTAAAGTCGACCACTTCTTCCCCGGCGGATTCTGCAGGCTGGGGCATAATAGGCTTCAAGAAACATATCCCGCAGCGGGCACATTCGGGCTCCCATGCCAGTTCGCCTCTAGAACAGTCACAGGTGGTACTAAAACATTGTATACACGTTTCTCCTCCCACCTCGGTTGTCTTGAAGCCGAGCGAGGACTTGGGTATGTCGACTCCCTTGCCACAGACTTCCTGAAGGCAGGGGCACATTAGCACGAGGGCATCTATTCCGGGCAATTGCCGGGCCGCATACGCGTTAGAGTGTAACTCCTTGCAGTCTATTTCATTTCCAAGGGGGAAATAATCTGTTTCTGCAACAGTGTCTGGAACATCACTTTGGACACACAGGCCCCGTGGAGCCTTGGGGATTAAGGCAGACTGAGTAGCATTGTAACTCACTTTAGTGGAGAGGCCAGGCTCCTCTTGCTCTGCTGGTTCAGCAGACCACAGCAGCACGGGTTTCAGGAGCTGTATCCTGCAGCAGGCACACTTGGGTCCCCAGGCCAATTCACAAAATGAGCAGTCACATTTGTTACAGACACATTTTATGCATCCCTCCTCGCTTGCGTTTGCCACCTGATCTTCTACTATTTGCTTCAAGGTGCCAAAGTCCATACTACCAGACGAACTCAATAATTTTCGTAAGCACTGACACAAAAGAAAAGATACGCTCCCTCCCTTAATCTGCCAGACTCCATACGACTGAGGGTGGTTTTCTCTGCGTCCAGTACTTTCTTTGTTGGAGACAGCAGTTACTGGTGGAAGCTCACTGTGCTTGCTCCCCCTGGTGGAATTTAAAGGAGGGGCAGCACACTCTTTCAAGGAGCGTTTCTGGCTTTGTATGGTGCCACTCAGTGGGCGGGGGTGGGGCTTAGGTTTTCCCGCCAATCCCGGACAGTTTTCTGCAAAGTCATTCTGCGCCGCCTTGAGCGCAGCACCACGTGCACGCTGCCAACTTGGGGAAAGTTGCCATGGTGCTTTGTCAGAGTAGACTAAAGGGTAACCCTCAGGGGGTCACCCAGGCATAAACAACGTGGACGGTGCCTCTGACAGGCATATATCCCATTTGGGGGTCACCACAAAAAGTATTGATCTGGACGTGGGGTATGGATCTTTATCTATAATACAGGCGTACGACCACCCGGGGATTTTACGCATATGGTCACAGACTTCCTCATATGATATATTTGCGGGAAGGCCTTCTACGGCCACCACACGGCGGGGGCTAAGATTTATCCTCAAGGCCCAGGCGAGGACCTCGTGTCCGGACTTTACAAACATGGTGGGGCAATTTGACAAAAAAAATATGGAACAGGGCACCCTAGGTCTATCTCAGCAGCGCCTCCAAATGTAACGGGTATTCCACCCCACTCAATCGCAGATATAGTGTGAGTGCGGAGAACCTACAGTTACCAGGTGTGGTGCTTTACCTGTTAGGCTCACAGGAGGGCTGAGATTCCGCCACGGGGAACCTGGGGTATGTGTATTATGAGTAACCCTGTACTCGGTGCAGCGCCTCCACCTGCGATGGTTCCCAGCAAAGCGGGAATTGTTCCTCGCAGGACACATACGAATTACCAGCACACCGTTTGTATAATAACCAACACCTTTACTGGTGAACATATGAACCATACAGTATACCATTCACAGAATAACAGGTGTCCCTCTCTAGAGTGATAGGGGAAGGAAGGCTTAGGGAAGTACCACTGGGACCATTTGGACCAGGGGGAATGGGCCAGATGAAGAGGTAGTCCCTCGAAACGTCGCCCCCCCTAGCATACTTTCCGTTCTCCGTTTTTTGTGTATATTCCTTGTGTTTCATGTTTTTTTCCCCTTTTCCTTTTTTCCCCCCACCCCTCACTTTGTGATATGCCCATTTGTGACACTGGTTTCTGCAAACACATTTGATTTATTTCTGGTTTGTTTTATTATTAAATGTATTTTCTGCATTACAACTGTTTTCATCATTTAGCCATTAGACAGTGAGTGCTGGTACTTACGTAGATTTGTTAATAAATTTAAATTTGTATCATGGGTTACTAAAAAAGTTTTCGCAATTAAATAGTATATCGGCTGTAATACAGACCACGTGGTATATCTCATGGATTGCCCTACGGCCTGCAATATGTGGGCAAGACCACGCAGCCTGTAAAAGTCAGGATCCTTGAGCATTTATATAAGATGGAAATTAGTCACCCACCATGTCACGAAAATGTTTATGACATACCGTCAAGCAGACCCTAGGGGACTTACATTTACAGCTGTAGAACAGGTTGTAGAACACCCCATTGGAGAGGTGGTGGCAGGGATAATGAACTAACCAAGTGTGAAACTTTCTGGATCCACAAGCTGAAGACCCTAGCCCCTAATGAACTTAATGTTGATTTCGAACTTGGGTTTTTTTGTCCTAAAGAGTGGGGATCCATCGCTATGTGTTTATCAACTATTTCCAGTATATCTATCTATCTATGGGACTCTCTCTTTGTATCTCCCGGTTTCTAGAGACCCACGGCGGGTATTAAAAGCTTTGGGTATTATTATTGACCAAGAATTACCTCCCACTTGTTGGAGGAAATGTTCAGTACAATTGGACTGTAAAATATGTCCTTTACCCATCTGTATTTGTAGAATGGGATTAATATTCCCCCTTATTGAATGACTATCTACATAGTGGGGACAGTATTACCATTGCCCAAACTATGATTGGCCACCTATACCGTGCTAATTATAGGAGGGGATATATAGTTCCAATTGGACTAAAGAAAAATGTGCATATATCCCCTCATGCTTGCAAAATGGGACTAATATTTTTTATATTGGAGACTTGGTTGTATGAAAACATAGCTTTATCCCCATTCTTTGTAGTGAATATAAATGAAAAATTAAAGTATAAAAACATTAATAACATGTGGAGACTCCCGCTCCAACACGTTTCGACAAACGGTGTTCTTCTGGGAGTGGGTTTAATGCTAGAACGAACTAACTATATACAGGTGCACCGACGAGTATTCTAAAACTTGCCTTAAACTTGCCTTGGAATATCTGGGGCTATCACCAACAAGATCCAGGTACATGCTGGGTACATGCTGCAACATTTCAGTGACATTTCTGCAGAGACTAATTGCCCATCGGATTAACACAGCAAACTGAGTGGGACTGCCAGAGACCCCCGCTTTTAATCCGATGGGCCATTAGTCTGTCTGCAGAAATGTCACTGAAATGTTGCAGCATGTTCCCAGCATGTACCTGGGTCTTGTTGGTGATTGACCCAGATTTGTTTTAGAATACTCGTCGGCACTACAATTGCTTGTCCTTCCCCCGGTGTGGATGTGTTTTATGGCTAGAGGTGTCAAAAGGTTCCTGAAAGCAAGTGATGTAAGAGTGTGTGTGTATCTGTGTGAATATAAATGAATGGAGAGCCCACAGTATATACAGTGCTTTACAACACATCCACACCGGGGGAAGGACAAGCACAGATAACATTCCAAGAGACACTGTTTTTAAGTATACCTTTTGCTTGCTTCATTCATTGTAACATCGCCGGAAGAAGAGATCAGTGTATCTCGAAAGCTCGCACAAATAAAAGCATTTCGTTAGCCACAGAACGGTAGCATCTATTTATTTTTTTATTTTATATATATATATATGTATATATATATATATATATATGGTCAATTAATCCGGAATATTTGAGTCCCTTCATTTGATTCATATTCCCCATTTTTGGTTGGGTATGGTCAAATCAGGGACCCAAATAACATGTTGCAAGATAGATATAGAGTTTTAAATAATCCATAGTGATTTTATCTCTTTATTCATATTTATGCATTGTATTATTGTTTTTGTATTAATTGAATAGTACTGTATTAATTGCCATGAGATCTATGCAGCATTTTTATTTATATGTTTATATATACTTAATTTGCTGTAGGATAAATTATTTTTAGTATAGTTCTGCTATTGTTGATAATAGTTTTAAACTTGTACTGTATGATTGCTGGCGCTGGTCCCACCTCCAATACATGTCTGTTCAATTAGTGTTTGATCAGACAGGGTATATATAGAATTGCAGACGTGGGTGGGGGTTACTGACTCCTGACGAAGCAAATCATAGCGAAAAGCGTTGAGTCCGACACTTGCCAAAGTAGGAGACTCTGAGCGAGTGACCAGTGCTGAGAGAAGCGCCATTTACACCATCCGCGTGCCTTAGTGTTATCGTGATACCGGAAGTGACGTGACCAGGACGGGGTGGAGTCCATCAGTGCGGTGCGAACACGACTCACCACACACACGTGAACAACGGCAGCTTCCTTCACTGTTTGTACAATGCTTTTGAGTACCATCCCTGATGTAAGCTTATAATTCATGGGGGGTATTGTTTTATGCAAGTAAATATATTTTTATGGATCATCTGCACTATTGTGGTCTTTTTTTTCCCCCTGGAGTCCTGCCCACGTTTGCCACAGTTTGGATATGCCTTATTTAATTCTCTGTTTGTGAGTATAATCTTCATAGATTCAAGCCATAAGAACAACACTGAGTCCTGCAGTATTGCCCTATGTTGTTTTCTCTCTCCTATGGTGTCACTTCCCCCGCTCCTATGTTGTCTGTGGATATAGCTTGTGGAGGATATTTAAACATATCCTGTTCCGGGGTTTACGAGTGGAGGAGTATACACTTTTCCATAATTATTTGTATGACTTGTTATATTATATAGTCAAATCACACCTAGACCAGTATATATTTACATTTTCACTTCTTTGTTTACCTGATCATTATAGCAATATTATAGCTAATATTAATATCGATCACGTATCACTTCATTTATCACTTAAGTATTTATTGATTATTATATCACTTAAGCACTTTTTGTCAATCCCACGTTGAGCGCCACACTCTTTTTGCTTTGTATACAACGCTGGCTCTAGCAGTTTTAAGCTCTGAAAGTCTATAATACAAATAACAGCCTCATGGGGTTATTATGAAATTGTTTTGGTACAATTTAACTTCCTTTCACTCTATGTTAATTTCAGATCTTAATGACTTGATCCCATAGAGATTGATTTGTAGAGACCTGGCTTTAATAGTATTGCGAGATTACTTCTTCAATGATTTCAGAAGCATAACACTGCGTGACCTAGAACAGGAATATGCCAAAGCCAGGCTATCAAATTGGGTCACAGGCTTGTACAGTATGCCTGAAAACCACAAAACAGGAAACCCTAGTGTTATATAGGCTATGAGATGAAATCCTAAAATAGCAATGTATCTCAACCGCCTTAATATGCACAGCATAAACATCATTGACTTTAATATTCTGAATGTTATATGTACTGTATATGCTTTCCCTTCCACACAGGCCACACCGGGGAATCACCACACAGTGGTGGATAGATCCTTTAAGGAACGGTACATCACTGTGCTCCTTTCCAAACCAAAATCCTTCCAAGGATTTACAAAGGAGTATAGCATATACTGCAAGGAACCAAGCTGCAAGAAATTGTGGGGGGACGCTTGCAGCTACCTAAAACGCCAAAACATCCCACTGTTAAAAATCAAAAGCTTTGTGGTAGAGAATGCAGAAGAAACTTCTCAAGAGTCCTTCCGCAAATGGGCAGATGTTAATTTTACAATGAAAGAATTGAGTCAAAAGGAAATATCTGAGTCATTCTCTGCTAATACAGAGTAATGTAAGCCTCATTACCAGATACAGACGTAGCAGATATGAAACAAGCAAGAAATTAATCCCAGAACACGGTGGTCACCGTATTCTGGGATTAATTTCTCACTTGTTTTATATCAGTTTCTACCAACGGGGGTGCGAATCCCGTCAGAACATCAGTAAATGACCTTACAATTAGATTTATTTAGATTCCATCCAAGATCTTTTTTGAAGGAATATTTTGCTGGTTAAAATCATATATGGTATGAAAAAAAGTTTTTGGGGACAGAGATACAACACATAGAAGAAATCAAATTTAAATATATATAGTAACGGTAAGGGTGTTAATAATGATGGTCTATCATGGACTTATGTTTATACCTGTTCAGACAATAGTAACAGGTCAAAATGAGCAGAAGGCGTTTTCGATGGAACTAAAGATATATAATGAGATGATTCCACTGATTTATCGAGGTATTTCTCTAAATTTGAAAAACTGCTCCCACAAGACATATGAGGCTGATGGGACATTACCACGTTGGAGAACTATTTAAAGCTTAAGAGGATTCGAAGGTCAAGGAAGAAGGGGAGTTCCAGTCAACAAAAGAAAAAATATTTTCTAAGTCAAGATAATATCATTAATATTTCCGCAGTTGACCTTACCCCTATAGAGATTTCACTCCAAAATAAGGGGTTGAATGTTGCTCCTCATAATAACGATCAGCTGTTTGACACAATTATTGATGCCTAGAAATTCATAAGGAAATTATCGAAAATATATATTTTGCTAATAAGGGTAATAAGCATGATTCCACATTACAGATACATGGTGCACCCCTGAGCACTATAGCTTTGGGCAATTCAATAGATTATAATTACATACATATATATGTATGTCTTTATTTATATAGCACCATTAATGTACATAGCGCTTCACCGTAGTAATACACGTGACAATCATATAAATAACAAATAATACAAATAACAGATCATGGGAATAAGTGCTTCAGGCTTAAAAATTAACATTTAGGAAGAGGAGTCCCTGCTCCGAAGAGCTTACAATCGAATTGATAGGTAGGAAGGTGTACAGAGACAGCAGGAGGGCATTCTGGTAAGTGCGTCTGCAAGGGGCCAAGCTTTATGTATCAGGTTTACAGTATTAGCAGCGTAGCTACTCGTATGCTTCGTTAAGCAGGTGTGTTTTTAAGGTGGATCTTAAAGATGGTTAGAGGGTGTGCTAGTCGGGTGTTGAGGGGAAGGGCATTCCAGAGCTGTGGGGCAGTCAGTGAGAAAAGTTTAATGCGGGAGAGGGCTTTAGATACAAAGGGAGTAGAGGGAAGACATCCTTGAGCGGAACGCAAGAGTCGGGATGGTGCATAGCGAGAAATTAGGGCTGGGATGTAAGGAAGGGCAGAAGAGTATAAAGCTTTCAAAGTGAGGAGCAGACTTGAGTGTGAGATGCAGGATTTGATAGGAAGCCAGGAGAGTGATTTCAGCAGGGGAGACGCTGAAACAGATTTAGGAAAGAGTACAGTGATTCTGGCAGCAGCGTTTAGCATAGATTGTAGGGGAGACAGGTGAGAGGCAGGAAGGCCGGACAGCAGGCGGTTACAGTAATTGAGACGGGAGAGAATGACGGCCTGTGTCAGAGTTTTAGCAGTCGAACAACAGAGGAAAGGGTGTATCTTTGTAATATTGTGGAGGAAAAAGCGATAGGTTTTAGATATGTTTTGAATGTGAAAGGAGAATATGAGAGAGGAGTCGAGTGTGACCCCTAGGCAACGTGCTTTCGCTACTGTGTGTATGACAGAACTTCCAACAGTAATGTGGAAGGAGGTAGTGGGGCCAGGTTTGAGATGAAATATGAGGAGCTCTGTTTTTGACATGTTGAGTTTAAGTCAGCGGAGGGCCATCCAAGATGAGATCGCAGAGAGACATTCAGAAACTTTGGTCTGTACAGCAGGTGTAAGGTCAGGGGTTTAAAAGTAAATGTGTGTGTCATCAGCATAGAGGTGATATTTGAACCCAAGAGACGTGATTAGGTCACCTAGTGAGTGTGTGTACAGAGAAAAGAGGGAGGTCCCAGAACAGAGCCCTGGGGTACCTCCACAGAGAGATCGATAGAGGAGGAGGTGTTAGCAGAAGAGACACTAAAAGGACAAAGAAGAGTCGTCGTGGGTTAGACTTGTGCGTGTTGATTAGTGAAGAAAAGTAGGTTCGTTTTGCCTGAGAGGGCAGAATTGGAACAGGATAGCATAAATTTGTATTGAAGGAAATCTGCAAGAGTGTGAGATTTCCTCCAAAGGCACTCAGAGGAACGAGTGCAGGAACACAGCATTCGTGTGTGCGAATTTAGCCAGGGTCTGGGGTTAGAAGGGCTAGAACGGCAGAGAGAAAGTGGGGCATGTAGATCAAGAGAGCAGGACAGGGCAGAGTTGTAGTTCCTGACCAGGTTGTCGGAGTCAGGAGCAGGGCTGAGAGAGGAGAAGGAGGAGCGTAAAGTGGGATCAAAAGCTGGTAGGTTAATAGAGCGCAGGTCTCTGCAGAAACAAGGGATAGATGGAGATGGAGATGGAGAAGGGGAGAAGCAAGAGAGAGAAAATGAGATGAGGTGATAGTCAGAGAGAAAAGGGGGAAATGGAGAAATCAGAATTTTTTTTAGTGAAAACCAAGTCTAGGTAGTGGCCATCCATGTCGGTGCTGGCTGCAGTCCACTGTTAAAGGCCAAATGAAGAGGTTAGAACAGTGGTTCCCAATCTGTGCGCCGCGGCTTGCCTAGAGGGGCGCCGCGATTATCCTCCCCACCATCCCTCCTTACCATCCCTCCTCACCATCACTCCTTCATGCCGGCCGGGCCGCAGGGAATTGGCTGCAGGTCAGAGGAAGCCAGGGGCGGGGCTTCCGCTTTGTGCAGAGCACACGGTGAGTGTGTGTGTCTGCCTTCCTGCTCCTGGGTGTCATTTGCACTGTCGTACACCAATTTATTTATGGGACTGTGGGAATCCACTAACACCTTTGGTGACACTAATATTTACAGTGATTTTTTTTACAAGAGATACATTGATGATCTTGTATTTATTTGGCACGGTGATTCATCAACGCTCACAATTTATCGACACTAAATACTAACAATTTAAATTTAACTTTTACTCACACTTTTCACAGCCATTATAAACAATATCTTAATCTATTGTTGTATATAGATAAAGGGTACAATACAAACAGATGTTCACCACGAATAACTTTAGGAATACTTACTTAGAGCGAAAAGTGGTCACCCCAAAACTCTCAAGGCGATCCCAAAGGGTCAATTCTTAGTTATGTAGATTGTGACAAATCCTTTTTGGAACAGTCTAGAAACTTGACTACATTTCTGGATAGACTTGGCATGCTCAATCACAGAGAAATGCTCTGGATTTTCGCATCAGTGGCCCCACAGGGTTTAAATGTGGATTGCGAACAACATTTCTTATAGTATAATTAGAATACTCCTCCAAATCCCAGGGGAGTCGTGTTCCAAGCCATAAAAAGAAAAAACATATAATAGTGCAAATATTGCTAAAATAGTGAAGGTAGAAAATAAAAAAAGTGCTCCAAAACGCCTACTCACACTTTAGTAGTATTGTAGCAATAATCCAGTCAAAGGCAATGCTGTTATGCTGGATCCAGGAAGTAGTAGATTCGGCAGATCTCAAAATCAGAAATACACACAAGCTATAGGGCAGATGTACAAACATTTATAAAACTAGGTAAATCACAATTAAAGGCAAGCTCTACGCATTTTCCATTCACAAATAAACTAGTGGGTATATATACCACCAATGGGAAAGTAGAGAGCCACTCCTGAGGAAGCCGTCACTACGGAACGGCGAAACACGTAGAGCATGGCTTGCGGCGTGATTTTGGAAGAGAGGCGTCCCTTTGGTTTCCCCTGGCGATTCCGGAAGGTGTTCTCGGAGAACCCGACGTGACGTCACCGGAACCGAAGCAGACGCAGAAGTGATCGGAGCGCGGGTGGTGAGGCGGTGAGGTCGCGACTCACCTGAAGCCTGCACAAGACATTTCCCGTGCCCTTGATTGACTGCCACACTGTAAGCCTTTAATTGTGATTTCCCTAGTTTTATAAATGTTTGTACATCTGCCCTATAGCTTGTGTGTCTTTCTGATTTTGAGATCTGCCGAATCTACTACTTCCTGGATCCAGCATAACAGCATTGCCTTTGACTGGATTATTGCTACAATACTACTAAAGTGTGAGTAGGTGTTTTGGAGCACCTTTTTTATTTTCCACCTTCATTGTTTTAGCAATATTTGCACTATTATATGTTTTTTCTTTTTATGGCTTGCAACACGACTCCCCTGGGATTTGGAGGAGAATGTATGTGACAGGACACTGAGACAGTCTTGACCAAGGGTTGAGAAGATGTTTGTTAGCCCATTTATTACCTTTAACACTAGCACATGGTGGTGTGTGGTTTTTGCAATATATTTACACGTTACTTATTTATATCTATATTCACCATTTAATATTGGTTTATATTTCTACATAATTATATGTTCACTGTGGGTTTATCTATTGTATTTATAAGTACTGGATAAGAGTATTTGAGCGCCGTCCAGTATTTTTCTAAATTGCAGTATAATTGGAATACTGCAATTTAGCCTAATTGGACTAGGCAGTTATAATTGGTTGCGAACTAATGAACACCGATTGTATATAATATTTTGGGGTTCCTTCATATTTTCATACTTATATGTCTACAGGAACATGCATTGATGGTATTAGTACATCCTTTCTGATGATATTTGTACATCTAAATTGGTTGATGTTTCCTTAAGATTATGGGTACATCATTGCCTTGAAATCTAGCTGTATATTATCTTCTAATGTTTAATCTTTTTGTACACCAATCTGGTTCTGATATTCATGCGAATGGAGGGATGTAATCAAGCTCTTAGTATCTCTGAATATTTAGTTGTATATCATTATCCAACGTTTGATTTTTTTGTTGTTATATATTAATAGGGTTATATTGATGTAAATTAGATATTATACCATATAGTTATGTTTCTAGTATATATTATAATAACTACATACCTCAGACATTCTTTCAAACGAGGGTACACATTCGTATATAACAATTTCTGGGAGCCAACATTATTGTATTTTTTTGTATATTTCTTTATTTTTTTCAGTGGTTTTGGTTTTCCCAGTTATTGATTTTATATACTTTTGCGATGTCATTCAAGTTTGCTGATCTTTGTGTCATATGACCAGAACATAGCTCAGTTCTATTTACAAATTCATAAGATTCACTCTAACCATCACAATTATATACAATATATTGTCATGTACATGGTGTTTAAAAAAAAAAAAAATACAATATGCTGACACTCTTTCAAGTGTTTACTGCTAAGGGTTACATTGTCACCTATTAGTCGAAAATATTTTAACAATTTTTGCCAGCCGTGTAACAGCTTTCCATCGGAGAGGTCACTGTTTGGGAGCTTCCGATGCCTTTGATGCCTTTTCCACTGCAGTCGGCTCTGGCCATGTGGAAAAGTTGTTTTCAGGTTCCGCTCACACCATCTCCGGTTGAAAAAGATATTTAATATCTGTATCATACATGTAGCAACTACCCTTTGACAAAGCACCTTGTGGCATGAAACATGTTAGAGATTTGTTCATATCTGCTGTGCACAATTGTAATGTGCTAATAAATTGCTTTTAATCAGCATTGCCCTCCAGCTTTTTTATTATTTTTAACAGAGCTACTGTATATACCTGCATTCTTCGCTGGATATCACAGATGATGTTGCACCCATTAACACTGTGATGCGTCAATGCTAGCACTATATTTACCACACGTGAGAAATTATATAATTTCCATTGAATACAATACTTTGCATTAGCACGTACCATAACTCCTGCTAGATCAGTACATTGAATTTACATTTTCCGTATGTGCTTTTATGCCCATATACAAAATTTAGGAAAAAACTTAATGCCTTGTTAGGAAATCAAGTAAATGGAGCGTATTGCTTTGTTGAGGAGGTGTGAAGGACTGCACAGCTTATAGAATAGTGGTGTTAGTGCAGCTACATTTCAAAGCCATACATTACTGTACTAACATATCTGCATAATAAAGTAACCCATAAGCCACAGATTACAAGGTACTATCTGACCACAGCAGAACCGGCTGGTTATTCTCACGACGTGTCTTCATTTCAATAAAGTGTGGCGTTGAACAATAGAAGACTGGAATTAGCTGCACCTCACCCAGCATGTGTATTCTGGGGTAACCACAAAGACCGGTTCTATTCTTTCACACGTTCTTAGGCCTCGATTATAGTTGCTCTGGCTGTGCACATGACCACGTAACTGTCACTCGCGTGCGAAATCTGCACTGCAGGCATCAGGAGGCGTGGCATCGCGTGAGCGGTCCGCCCTCATTGGCTGAACCGCTCATGTAACACGGCCGTCGTGTGGCAAGAACAATTTAAAGTCTCTTGGAAAATCGCGCGCTTGGACGCGCGTTCTAGGTGCACCTTCATTGCTTTGCATGTTTGTTTGTTCCGGTGTCACGCACTGCCATTATAAGCACGGCCTTACATTCCCATTAAGTGCAACAATACATACTTATGGACTCTCACTCTAGCACTTGTAGCTGAATTCTATCCGATTCATCTGTAAGTTCTCTATTGCAGCCAACAGGGGGAGAGGTGGGAAGGAGAGGAAAGTCCTCACTTCATTATCACTAGGACCGTGTCCTGGCTGGCACTTGTCTCTGTCCCTTCAATCCACATACACAATCCACAGTGATGCAGGAAGTGTTTCATTATAACTCCCCATGCGGTCTCCCTGCCACATCTTCCCTTGGGGGCCTGACACAAGCTCCAAAAGTAGCTGGTTTTAGCCTATTGCTTCAAAGCTTATTGAATAAGGGCCTTCTCAACCTAGCATAAACCCCCATTAATTCTTGTAGTACTGATTTATGCATTTGAAGCATTGGCTCATTATTATATTAAACAAAGTTTATAAAGAACTATTCTATGGCAAATTATTGTCTGTCTCATTCGTTGTTTATAGAGCAGTTCTTAATTTAAAATGTTTCAAGCATTGGCACATTTAAGTGTTGTGCTTATTAATAATTGGCTTGTGGTCAAACAGGTTGGCAGTGGGCATGTTTTGTTTCAGAAAGGAGGCAGAAGTTATAGTTTCCCAATTTCCATTACCCTTTTAGTAGGCCAGGAATGTACCCTATATTTACCTTATTTTAAAGATAATACATAGAGCACACTTTTTTTAAATTAAAAAAATATATATTCTAATGAAACGATGTGAGCAACTAAAATATTATGACAGAAATCCAGAAATGGGCAGTTGGACAATATTGCTGTAAATTCAGGAAGGCATTATATAGGATCATATATATTTGACAACTCCAGTAAAATCTTCATCTTTGTCAACAGAAAATCAGATTGTTTATAGATATGAGAATTCAAATCATAAGTATACATATATGTATTTTTATTTAACAAAGTAGTGTGAGGGATGAAATCTTACTTTTTTCTGGTACTACCTTTTACGGAAATATCAGGACCACACAGACCAGACTGCATTTCAATCTACCTATTCAGTAGTAATAATAATAATAATAAAAAATAATAATAAAATAAAAAAATCCACAAGTCTCTTGAAAATAGATTTATTCTGATTGATTTTACAAAGCATTTATTTGTGAAGAACTTGATGCTGACAAAAACAAAACTGGAGGGATTACAGGAAAAATATATTAAAAAAATTTGACAAGGAAACAATTCACATTTAGTAACGTAGGCATTTATCATCAATTGAGACTTCAATCAAATGCTTTTTGATCATACCAAAGAGCAAATTTATTCAGTCCTGGAGTCAGTGGCGTAACTACGCCTTAAGGGGCCCGGGGGAGATGTAATGTGACCGTGTCACCATGACGACGCAACATCAGGGGGGCTGCCATGTTAGAGGCCCCACTCTTTCCCCAGCAATCAGTTCCATTGCTTTGGGGAAGAATGCAAGGCCTCTGCAACCGCCTGGGTGTGTCATCAAGAGTCTGGAAGGAGGGTCCAAACTCCCTTCGGGCCCGAGCTGGAGCCCCCAGGACGTGTCCGGACATACCAGGCAGTAGTTACAGCACTGCCTGGTATTAACCTGCAATGTGTTTCTGGCTCAATGTGCACTAAGACGGTTATTCATTAAACTGCGATAGTGCCGATTGGGAAAACTATTGCACGAAAACTCCCGTTTGCTTCAAAAGTAGTTTCCGTGTGGTAGTACCCAGAACGGTAAGATCATACTTTATGAATAACCCCTTAATGCATCTCTGGTTACCTTTTTAACAGTGCGTTAGGACAGAGGAAGCCAACCACTGCTACAAAACAAGATTACAATGATTTTCAAAAGTATCTATGCCATTTGAAAGCAGATTTATCCTAACTTTATAAAAACATTTGTTCAAGTTCCCTGGGCAAGCCTAAATTTGTTTAACAGCACAGTGACTACTGGATAACCAAAGGGCCACCCGTCTATATGAAAGATCCAGAACTCTTCCTAATAATAAAGGTGCAGCTAACATTTTCTGTTATTCGGTGTGGCATAGCCTTTGACATTAGTATTTAGTAATCCGTTACTTCCCATTTGTATCTGCCCATAACAATCCCTCAATTCAAAAGCATAAGTATCATTTGTTAAAGTTTATTCTCATTAAAAAAAAACACTTCAACTAACACAAAGATGTAATGTGTGTAATGTACATGATTTTTGTAGTCTGTGCATACTCCTCCCCCCACCCCAAAATTACATTCAAGAGGGTGTAAACGAACAAATTGGAGGAGCACACCTTGGGCAGCATTGTAATTTACCAGCAGTGTTTTCTGAATGTTTACTGTGGGGGCCACACAGAGGCTATTTTTTTAATCTCTAAAGTTCTCCAGAACGTAACATTTGCCTGGCTTATACTTTGGCCATTTTACGGATCATGTAGTTCAAGATGCCACCATTGCGGAAGTAGGTGAGCTCCACATCAGTGTCAAATCTCATGGTGGCTTCAAAGGTCTTTCCGGTATTCATCTGCACAGGGAGGGAATAAGAAAGGTTAAAAGATGCACGTCGTCACTGTACTCACAATTAACCCATTAAATAGAACCTAAAATAGTGAGTAGCCAGTGGGGGAAAAAAACACTGGATGGAGTGGGTCTACCCAATCATCCCTTAGAAAACAAGCATTTTTACCATGACATACAGTACCTGATATTGTATGTCAATAGTGCAGTATAAACGTTAAGAAAAAATTTGGGCAAATCTTTTTAGAAATGTAAGTTATACAATCTTTCCAAGCAAATTCAAACATAGGTTCAATAGACCTATTGTTGAATCTAAAGCGATTATGTTACTATAATGGCAACAAAATGCAATCTGTTACTCCTTATTTTGTAAATAGGGGCTTCTGTGGTTTGCAAAAAAAAAATGTATTTTTACTTTACCGTTTTTCATGTTTTAACTTTAAGTGCCCACTTTTTGCCCTTTCAAAAGCAGTCTTCATTTTTAAATCTGATACTTTGTGCATTTAAAATATTAAGTGCCCAGGAGGTTAAAGCAGCATTCCCTCCTTTTTTCATTCTGTTTTTCTTATTTGCATATGTAAAGCATACAGATATGACAAATGTATAATGCTGCATTCTTACCTAAGGTGTCAATTGTTTGGGGCTCCTGCTGTAAATCTGTAACAATCCTGCTGGTGTTGCCTAACATAATGGCTGCTTCCGTCAGTGTAACTCAGCAGCTACAATGTATCCTAATATTACTAAGGTAACATTATCTATTGTTACAGTTTGCAGCACAAACTGCTGGGAACATTTGCAACAAATTATCCCAAACAGGAAAGTGTTGCAAAGATCTTGAACTGCTTGGGACGTGGGTTAGAACCGGCTATAGAAATCAAAAGATGCTTTAAAACTCAATAATGGCATTAAATTGAATGAATAAATAAATACAAAAATGCAATACGTATTATCTAATACAACAGAACTGATTAAAAAAAAATAAAATCATATGTTTTGCTGCTTTAAATTAAGTTTTTCCCAGAGCCCAATGCAGTTTAAATTTGACTATGGTAACCTCAGAAGCGAGAGATGAAGATTTCTTTTTTATGCTTCTCTAGTATTAAGAAAACAAAAAACAAACATCCTCAGGAAGCAAGATATGAACATTATGCGAGCTAAAAACTTATATGGACTTTTGGGGGTGGGGGACTTGCTGCTTTCAAAGGTTGAAAACCACTGCCATTTCAGTGGGGGAGCATGTCCTCTTGCTGCGGAGGTATACCTTGATCTGGACGGTCATGCCAGGTCGGAGGTCTTCCCCTTCAGGCATGATGATGGTGTAACGCTCCTGGCCAGTAAGCCCTAATTTATCTGCCGTCTGTCCTGGCAAGTACTGCAGAGGAATTATCCCCATTCCTACCAGGTTACTGCGGTGAATGCGTTCATAGCTCTCAGCAAGGACAGCCTTAATTCCCTGTGAAGGAGAAACGCAATTGTTTTGTAGGACATAACAATCATCAATGTGTTGACTCCAAAAATACAAGGTGTTCCTCTGGTCACTTAGCAAAACGGTCTTAAATTTATAAAGAAAGAAAAAAAATGTGCTCCCTACGGAGTAACCTTATATGGCCATGTGCATTGCTCTTTCAGAGTGTACTATGCTGCAAAAGTGCACTATACCATACCATGCAGGCATCAAACCCATGACCCTTCATACACTAGTAGGGATTCTCTACCACTACACCATAGGTTAAAATTATTAGTGTAGAAGGAGGTGTGTGTGTTCGTTGGCAATAAAGCACTGAATTTTAGATGTGTGCCGCGCACGTGGATGTCATCATCAGCCTAATGAGGCTGGGAAAGAGGAGAGAGCTGCAGATGCCGGGTAAGTCCTTGCGCATCAGCAATTTTGCAATCCCAGTTATAACACAGTCTCCTTATGTGGACCCCGTGCACCGCGTTATAACGGGGTTCAACTGTAGATACACACACATTTTAATTGCATTTAGTTAATTATATAATAAGGATATCAATTGCTTTCAACTTTTACTTCTCAGCTCTCTAACCACATAGAGTGTTCAAAGACCAACCAAAGAAAAGAACTGATGCATATATGGAAAATATTGGGTTAGAGCTGGAAGGTGCATTGTCTATAGTAGTAGTTTTTCTCTTTTTTTGGTTAAAATACCTTATTAATTATATTGTGAAATATTGCAGAACCCCAACCCTCTCTCATAGCGGGTCTGAGATCAGATGCATTGTAAGGAACCCCATTCCTCTCTAATAGCGCATCTGATATCAGATGCATTGTAAGGAACCCCAACCCTCTCTAATAGCGGGTATGAGATCAGATGCATTGTAAGGAACCCCATTCCTCTCCATTAGCGAGTATGAGATCAAATGCATTGTAAACTCTGTATTTGGTACAATTTTCAAATGACCTGAAAATTGCGGTGAACCCAAGGGCTCCTTGGAACACCTGTTTATAAACACTGGTCTAAAGAGTATAATATTCTATTGTCCCAGCTAAGCTCTGATGTGCCATTTATGTATTTGCATAATCCACACTTGTTTTAACAAAACAAAAACATATAGAACAATTTCCTCTTATTCTGAATTAAACAGGTCAAGGACTCATTTACTGCTTACTAAAAGAGACTGCCATAGAAATGGTTCTATAAAATCTCTCCCCACGATGAAGAATGATAATTTTGCTTGGCTAGGATAAATTATTTTAATTACCGTATAGTCCGAGGACGGATGCTCCAATTTCCAAAATTTGTTTAAGTGCCGCTAACCTAAATGGCTGATAACATGTAAATCGAGGCTCTCTCTCCCAGTTACATAGTAGATGTTAAAAAAAATGTCAACCTGGGTTAAAATTTTGACAGATACTCATCCTATATTTGTATTTACAGTATATTGATCTAGAACACCAATTCCCAACAGAGGGGTTCATGAGGTGTTTCCAATGAGTCCACCCCACAAAATATGCAATGGTGGATCCCAGGCAGTTAATTGGGTTCCTGAGCCCTTGTGGGGAATGCGCACTTACTAAAGCCCCTTTGCATCTCTGCGTAGGTGATATAGCGGTCAATTAAAAACTTCTCCGATTTCTCCATTTCCTCTCTCTGACCATCTCTCTCTCACTTCTGCCCTTCTCCACCTCCCCCTCATTTCTGCAGAGATTTGCGCTCTATTAACCTACCAGCTTTTGATTCCACTTAACGCTCCTCCTTCTCCTCCTCTCCCCGCTCTGCTCCAGTCCCTGACAACAGGAACAACAACTTTGCCCTATCCTCCTCTCGATCTACATGCCCCGCTTTCTCTCTGCTGTTCTCGCCCTCTAACCTCAGACCCTGGCTAAATTTCAACACGCGCATGCTGCATTCCTTCCTCTGAACGCCTCTGGAGGAACTCACGCTCGCAGACTTGCTTCACTACAAATGTATGCTATCCTGTTTCAACTCTGCCCTCTCTCAGGCTTAACAAACCTACTTTTCTTCACTAATCAACATTCACAAGTTTAATACATGCAGACTCTTCTCTGTCTTTGACTCCCTATTCAGACCACCCTCTGCTGCCTGTTTTTCTTCCTCCATCACACCTCAGGACTTTGTTGACTTTTTCAAGGAAAAGGTGGAATCCATACGTCAGGACATCTCCTCTGTATCCTCCTCCACCTCTTCCTAACTCTCCTCCTGCCTCCCTCACATTTTTCCGCCATCTCTTCTTCTTCTACCACCTGCCCTCTTGACCCCATTCCCTCCCATCTCCTAAAACCTCTTGCTCTTACTATAATCCCTACGCTCTCACACATTTTTAACTCCTCCCTCTACTCTGGTACCTTTCCCTCCTCCTTCAAAACATGCAACAGTTATACCATTACTCAAAAAAAGCTTTGGTACTTTGTGTCTTTTGCCAACACCTCCTCTTCTATCGATCTCTCTGTGGGGGTATCCCAGGCCCCTCTTCTCTTTACACTCTCTCTCTAGGTGAAATAATCAGATCTCTTGAATTCAAATATCACCTCTATGCTGATGACACACAAATTTATTTTTCAACCACTGACCTTACACCTGCTGTACAGACCAAAGTTTCTGAATGTCTCTCCGATATATATCATCCTGGATGGCCATCCGCCGACTGAAACTTAACATGCCAAAAATGGAGCTCCTCATATTTCCTCCCAAATTTGGCTCTATTACCTTGTGACAGGCTGAAGTAAGGTACTAATAGTTATGCCTGGGAAACATACATCTGAGTCCTTCATCCAGCACTCAGAGGGTTAACCCAGGAAGAATGGTTGGGCAATCAGGAAGTAAGCGAAGACAGCCGACAGCCACCCTTGATAAGGAATGTAATGCTTGTGGAAGGGGGCTGTCTCAGACTGCAGAGCTGTCCTATGCAAACCTTTCTTACG
Organism: Ascaphus truei; assembly: GCF_040206685.1. NCBI lineage: Eukaryota > Metazoa > Chordata > Amphibia > Anura > Ascaphidae > Ascaphus > Ascaphus truei. Next base: position 129,412,144 of record NC_134483.1, read on the forward strand.
GACTGCCCCTCACCTCTAGAATACCCATCCCCTCAATATCAGACTAGCACCCTCACTATCCACCTTTAAGACAAATCTTAAAACACACATCCTAAACGAAGCATACCAGTAGCTCCGTGGCTGATACTTTACACCTCATACATAAACCAGGGCCCCTTGCAGACGCACTTACCAGAACACCTTCCTAATGTATCTGTATGTTCCTCCTACTAACCAATTAGATAGTAAGCTCTTCGGGGCAGGGACTCCTTTTCCTAAATGCCACTTATGTCTGAAGCACATCTTCCCATTATGTGTTATTTGTATCATTTATATGATGATTGTCATGTGTATTGCTGCTTTGAAGCACTATGTACATTAATGGCGCTATATAAAGATAGATACACATACATACAATGACCGCTCCCCACAATGCGTTGCATGCACAGCGGCAAAGCATTGTGGGGTGTGACTTTGGAAGCTCCCGCAGTGATTGACAGCTATACCACCCATGCTCTCTGCACACACGACGGTGCAGTTTTGGGCGTTAAGTGTTTTCTCCCTCAACAATCTCAGGACACTGTACACCGTGTGATGAGTCAAACAGTTTTGTTAGCAATAGTCTGATTAATAGGCAATAAGGTTTATTAATTAGGGGTTCGCTGAACAAATACTTTCTAACAGTGGGTGCACAATGTAAAAAAAGGTTGGAAACCACTGAGCCAGGTGAAGGCAAACAAAAAACCCCAGTGAAACATTATCCAATGATGTCTAATAAGGGAAAAATTAATTCCTTCCTAACTCCCAATAATGGCAATCAGATTTCTCACTGGATAAACATCCTTCCCATGTTTACTTATTTTGTATATCCTTGTATATCTTTCTAAAAAGATGGCCAACCTTTTTTTTGAAGATGTCTATTGTATCTGCCATCACAGTCTCCATGGGTAATAAATTCCACATTTTAACTGCCCTTACTGGAAATAACCCTTTCCTTTGTTGCTGGTGAAATCGCATTTCCTCCAATCTTAAGGTATTGTCATTTGTACTGAAATTGTGATAACTAGTTATCTGGAAAGCTCCTTGTATTGCCATTACTATAGTTGTAAAAAGTTAACAACTTCCCTTAGATGCCTCTTTTCTAGTGCAAAACAATCTAATGTAGTTATTAATCTTTCCTCATAAGTCATACCTTTCACCCTCTTTATTAATTTGGTGTCTCTTCTCTATACTTTTTACAGTTCCATAAATGACCTTTTTTTTAATGATATACACATACAGTAGTATATCTTCCAATACAATGTAATGCGGACCAAGTTCAACAAGGTCTTGTATTACCCAAAGGGATTGTGGACAGTATGTAGAACAGTCAACACACCTGTAAAAAAGGTCCTTTCGCCGCCCAGTCCCTTGAGCTTCCTGAGCCATACTCCTTTCCAGTCAGAATAATCAAAGGATGTCCAGCCTGCTGGTATCTCTGAGCCGCATCAAAAATATCAAGCTGGTAGAGGGGAAAAAAACAAACAAAAAAGAGAGAGAAGACGAGCATACAGACTATTAGGTCAGAAAGCACAAGGACAAAACCATAAGACGTTAGCATCACTTTACACAGCACAATGGAAATATGGGACTTGCATTCAAGATTTATATCCAGTGAGCAAAAGTAATAAAGTTAAAGTGCAAATTCCACTTTAAAGGTAAAATATATGAAAATAATTATTCATTAAAAAAAACCAAAAAAAAAAACCAACTCAGTAAAAATAATGTCAAACAGTGAAAAAAATTGACCACAATAAAAAAGGACAGGGAAGTATAGTGCAACAATGTAAGAAAATGTGCATTAATAAAGACAAAAAATAAAAAAAGAGGCTGGAAATAAGTGAACCGTCTAATGCTCATGATTAAAAGTGCACTGCAACTCAGATTAAAAAATAAATAAATACTGTGCCTAATAAATATTCTTTAATTGAATGCTTGTGATACTTTGAACCAGAGTTTTTCATAAACAAAGTTTTGAGCTTTAAAACAGGTTTGTCTAATGTGAGATTTAACGGAATTTGCTTTAGGTATGTACTGTATGGTCTCGTTCCCATGTGAAAATGCCGAGGCGTGGCTGCTTTTTTTCCTTTGGAAAACAATTGCGAATGTGGGAGTGTGTGTCAATCAAGTGTTTTCTTTACCCTTATCCCACCCCTTTCAGAGAACCAGTTAAGATATGGGGAGTAGGAGAGAGGGTGGCATACTCTTGTAGAACACACAGTGATAACAAGGAGTAGACAGAAGAAATCTAACCCCTCCCAAGACTTAGCTCATTATGCTTACAAACCAACTTTAAAAATGGATATGGGTCGGTGCGAGATCGCAGCATTATGGAAGCAACCCGAAATTCCCCCAATTTCCAAGATTCGGAACAGAATTTGGTTCGTATGCCAGATGGAGAAGTTAACGAGTTTAGTTAACGACACTGGCGAAATTTATCTAAAAACCTGGACACCTTGGCTGGACCAGAGGGACATCCCGGGAGTGGGAAGAGATACTATCCCGCTTTGATAGTAATAGATGCGTTTTCCCCTGATTAATGCTTAGTGTAGTAATTACTAGGGACACCCAGTGACAAGAGCACCCTCGTTAAGTACGCAGAGTGGGAGCCTAGAACCACGACCAGACGAGATCGCCCGGAGGGGTTTAGGTTCTGGAAACCCTTAGGAGATGAATCACCATGATACTATTAGTCCCGGTGGGAGTGAACCCCGCACCACACCTCCCTCCCCCCCCCTTCTCTTTCCGCTACGTTCCCCCTTTTCTTTCTTTTTTTTGTTTCCCAATACCCGTTTTTTGATAAATGTTAGTATGCAACAAAGTGTTTCTGTACAATGTATGCTGAAGTATTGGTTGTACATGTTTTCTTCTGAAAAACTCAATAAAACTAAAGTTATAAAAAAAAAAATGGATATGGGTAATATTAACAAGATCTCACTTCAGTGCTACGAGGGATTGTGCCTTCAACTACTAAAGGCTTTGTGACCATGAGCAAGCCAACCACCAGTACAAAGACTAAGCTCCTTGGTGCAGGAATTTATTGTACCTGTGAATTGTAGTAGATATAGCACAGTGTAAAATGTTACTTTCCTATATTAATAAGACTTTTGTAGATGCATGTTGCATATATACCGCAGTAACTCACCGTTTCGTTGGAAGGAAGGTGTATGGTCAGTGGGGCCTGTTTGTTAATGAACTTGTTAAACAAACGGATGTTGGCAAATGTTCCTCTTGCCATAACAGCGTCATTCCCTCTGCGTGAGCCATAAGAGTTAAATTCTCTTGGAGTCAAACTGTGGGAAGGCAAAAAGAAAAAGGTTATGTCATGATATAACATGAAGTACAAGTGACATTAACTCCAGAGTTACAATATAAATAATAATTAATTGTGGTACATTAGCTGTGTGGATGAAGATGAATTCCAAGATGCAACGAGCATTGTAACCCTGCCAGGGAAATTATATTCAATTAAGCACGTGTGTCCAACTATGTAAATGTATATAAAAATATGTACTCCAAGCTCATGACGAACAGATGGTACCATAACGTAAAAAAAATTAAAATTATATATATTTACTATAGCTTCATATTTTTACGCTTAAAAAAAAATAAAAAATAAGGCCCACTAAAGCAGCGGTGCGCAATCTTTCCCACGTGCGTCCCCCTCCCTGCTTCCCTCCTTGCTCGTGCCCCCCTCCCTTACCTTCTCTCCGGCATCAAATGACGCCGTAGGGTCACGTGATGTCACGTTGCCATGCCAACGTGACGTCACATGACCCCCACAGCGTCATTTGACGCTGCGTTGTCATGGCGATCTGTCTCCCAAGTGAACGTAAGTGAAGTTGCAGAGGCCTCACGCGATCCCCGGGCATTAATTTAAATGCCTTGGGTGAAGAGCGCGGGGCCTCTGCAACCGCAGTGCCCCCCCCCAGCTTGCACACCGCTGCACTAATGCATTATAAGGTGTGTTGAAAAAAAAACAATCAAAGAATTTTTTTTTTTTTTTAAACACAGATTCATATTCTTCACTACGTTCCTGATCACAGGCTGAAAGGTCGATTTCTTCCAAGAGTACCAGCATTCTTTTGAGCACCAGGGAGCGCAAGAGTGAGCGTGAACACACACACGCACACACGAAAAGTAAGCTTAATTTAAAAGTTTTCAAAATTACAACCAACACGCTACTTATAAAAAGGTCATGGTTGTCACCACATATTCTGAAAAAAAGTCCATATTTTTTTTTTTTAGGAGTGGGTGTACAATGTTTGCTGTAGTTCAGCATATCATCACTTTTGATGAACTCATAATAATGCACTGCTCTACTAGAGAACACCGATCTTTAATCTGTTCCTGCTTACCCCCGGCTGGTTAAGTAGCGTGCAGCAGAGCTGTTTCTTGCAATGTTCCCAGCAGGAGAAATGTGGTCAGTAGTTACAGAGTCTCCCAGGTTTAAGAGGACATAGGCATCAGTGATGGATTTAGGGGACTGGAGATCCATAGTCTAAAAAAAATAAACAATGGCACATCTACATTAGACAGCAAGTTATCCCTTTGTTTTGGAGAATTGCCTTGGAGTTGCTGTTTCTGAAAGGTTCATTCACATCATTTGTACCGTAGATGTAGGGTGGTGATTACGGTAGCCACAATCCAATCTGAGACTAGAATGCGGTCAACCAGCACAGAAGACTACGCAATTATAGGAGGTAATTTTCTCAACATTGACAGTAATAACAGAATAAAAGGAGCAAACTTGTTCTCTACAAAAGGAGAAAAACATTAAGAGCAAACAATTAGCTACATCATTACAAAATAGGCTCATTCATATTTTGGATTTGGTGTAGGAATAATTTTTCTATGTGAACATGCCATCATTGACTACTCTTCACGTGAAGCACCCTATAAAATGAAAGAGGCACAGCAGCAATCTGCCCTGCCCAGGTTGTTTCTGTATTGCAGTGACTCAATGAAAAGGTGGAACATGTTGCATTGTGCCATGAGTGGGATGCATATGGGTTATACTAATGCAACACAAAGATGTTCAACATTCTAAAATTAGCTTCCAACCATGAGAGAGAGAATGCACAGAATGAAGTCATGTGTCATCCCGCTTTAAGATATTAACAGTTTAATATGTTGTCGACTTATTCATGTACAATTGTAGTGCAAAACAACATTTGTTGAGTCACATCTCTGCACCAGACCGTGGCTTCTCCTGAGATGTAGCACAGAAATATGAAGTTAAATAGTTATATAGTAGATGAGGTTGAAAAAAAGACATTCCTCAAGTTCAACCTAGATTTAGACGACTTTTTCCTATATTTGTCCTTACAGAATAAGGCCGCGCTTATAGTCCTGGCTATGGCAACGGCATGACGTCACCCATCGCTGTTGTAATAGCGATTTCTGCTTATTGTGTAGGACAACAGACGACGACCAAAGGGCGTGGCGGGGGCGTGAGCGGTTCACCCTCATTGGCTGAACCGCTCATGTGCCGCTGTTGTCACGTGGTGGTCGCCGAAAAAAATCAATTTCCATTGACTTCAGAGATTTTGGTTGCTGGGTTGCGCCGTCGCGGTCACGCCCTCTATAGGCGCACGCCATGGATTAAATCAACTTGTATTGACACAACGTCACCGTAACTGGGACTATAAGCATGTCTTAAGTTGTACTACATTTGCATCAAATCAAAAATACACTGCAAACATTGAATGGTTCACAAATAAAATTACAACAATTAATAATGGATGACAGGGTCTCACACCCACATTAAATTTTACAGGATTGGAACTCTAGAGCAGACGCACACTACTTTCAGCTCCATGAACTCCCCTGGCTCCCGAGATACAGTACTTACTGGAGAAGTTACCTGGTTTTAAAAAAGGGATTTTAATGGCAATCCAATAAGAAGTCACAACCAATGACATTGCAGCTTCCTATCAGCTCAAGATTTGGCAGCCATTTTGTTTTTTCTGGTAATTTCACTGGTAAGTATCTCGGGAACCAGGAAGGGTAAGGGGGTGAGAGTGAATGTCTTCAGAGCGGATGATAGTGGCTTTGGCTTTTGGTGACCCTCTGGAGCAAAAAAACAAAATACAAGTAGGAGTTGCTCCTTTAAAACAACACCCCACCTCAATGCAATATGTATAAATTAGCGATAGTTTGTGTCTAATACATTTAGCCATGCTTATCGAGCTGTCCCGCCTCTGCTCAAGAAATACATAAGCCTCGATTTCCAAAATAATAACATTTAGGAACACATACCAAATTGTCGAAGAATGGTGGAGATTTGATGTAGGTTGATTTGGGATCCCAAGGGTATAACTGATCAGTGGGGGCATCTAAGTTATTCCAGCTCTCGTTGACTTTCTATGAGAGATCGTAAAAGGGCAGAGAAATTAATATAGCAATATAAAAACAAACAAGAAAAATGCAGGTAATAAAATGGTGCTACTAAAGAGTATTAATAAGGTCAGTATAAACACAAGCCTATTTCTAGGTCAATCTTAAGAAAGGCAAAGAAGCTTGTTACTTTCAGGCAGCAAACGTGATCATGAAAACTACCATAATATGGTGTCAAACACTGGGGTTTAATCAATAACCCCCATTTAGTTTTGAGAACAGACAACTTGCACAGTTGGCACTGACCAAAATCCTTGAACCTTCAATTCTCACTTGTAACATTCTACAACATTGAGAAAGTAGGTTACGACTTTCCTGTGGGTTATTCCTGAAGATCAAAGATCAACAGGAACACATACAACTCAAAATAATAATTTACAACTTGGGCAGGCTCTTCAGAAGTTTGCTATGTGAGTCACTGTTAGTGCTTGTTTGTATGTCACTGCCCACAATCTCTGGCTGCAGTGGTAGCACGGTTTGCAAAGCGATAATGGGGAAAGACATGGTTGCAGACCTGTCTGAGACCACAGGTGGTATCTTTATTTGCTGTGCATTGTCCGATGGTGGATTGTTTTTGTCCTTTTTTTAACCCACCATAACTTTATTAGATTAGATTTATTAGATTATGGAAAAAAATTCTTACATAATGAGGATTTAATTATAATATACCAGATCGCCAACATTTCTACCACTATACCATATTACTAGGTTGATCCTATAGTCAACTACAAAATTGCTATTTGAAGTCTGAATCAGACCGAGTATTTCAAACGCTCTTCTGCCACCCTGCATTTTCTAATAAGATCCCCTGGCAGCATCCTGGATTTTTTTTTTTTTTTTTTAAATCTCTTCATGATCACTCCTCCGCTACAGATGTAGCAGGACTCACTGTCCGAGCCGACCTGAAAGAGCAAAAATGTATGGCTCCAGTGATGGTACTGCCACAGCATCACTATGGGGGGGTGCATGCTTCTGGATCGGACCCCTGCGGCAACAATCCTCTGGCGCCCAGTGACTGAAGTGCTGCTACATCTGTCTTTGTGTTAAATTATATCTTGTGTGTTTCAGTGGATTAAAAGATTTTTGATCTACAGTAGCGATAAAAAGTTTGTGAACCCCAATGATAATTACGACAGTTCCATCGTTTTTCCAGGATAACCTCCTTAAATCAAAACCAGGTCTTTTCTTAAATATCCAATAGGGTTTATACTAACCAATTCCATGTCTTTTGAAATATGATGCATAAATTAGACAGACAATGAGTAATTAAGAGTCACGGTATGTGCAAAAATAGGCTAAACCCTGCTTTTATCAGCTAAATTAAATGGGGATATTTAGAATCAGGTGTTTAAATAATTAGGTAGATCTTCAGGTGTGAGTTTGGGAGGCCCAATCCTATATAAAGATCATAAACTGTGCGAGTTTGATCTTCACCATACAGGTGTGTAGAAAGACGTCATTCCATGATCAAAATAAATCTGTGGACCTCAGAAAAGCAGTTATTGATGCTCATCAAGAGTTACAACACAATTTCTAAGGATTTTGTGGCTCCACCAATCCACTGTCAGACAAATAGTCTACAAATGGAGAAAGTTCAAGACCACAGTCACTCTACCCAGGAGCGATCGTCCTATCAAAATATCTCCAAGAACAAACCAGCAAATCATCTAGGAAGTCACATAGAACCCCAGAGTAACATCCAAGGATCTGCAGGCCGATCTTGCCTTGGCTAATGTGTTGTGTTCATGACAACTATCAGAAAAAAACTGGACAAGAATGGTGTCCATAGAAGGATTGCAAGGAGGAAACCACTGCTCTCTAAAAGGAATATTGCTGCCCATCTGAAGTTTGCCAAAGAGCACACTGATGATCCACAAGACTTCTGGAACAATGTTCTGTGGACAGATGAGTCAAAAGGTAGATCTTTATGGCCTCAATGAAAAACGTTATGTTTCGCAAAAACCAAACACTGCGTTTGAACAGAAGAACCTTATGCCAACTGTCAAGCATGTGGCGACAGTGTGATGGTTTGGGACTGTTTTCCTGAATCAGGACCTGGACGGCTTTCCATCATTGTCACAACCATGAATTCTGCATTGTATCATAAGATTCTAGAGGGCCATCCGTCCGTGAGCTGAAGCTGAACCGAAAGTGGGTCATGAGTTGAAGCAGAGGCAATGTGAAAATAAATCTCTGCCCTGGAAAACTTACAATATAAGAGGTATGTTGGGAGACCTATAGAGACAGCAGGCGAGGGAATAAGTGCAGTAGATGGCAGAGTTTTCCCACGATGGTTGGTAGATTGTGGGTGTGGGACAATAGCCATTAGTTGAGGCTATGAAAATGCTTAATTTAAAAAGGTGCGTTTCAGGGTTGACTTAAAAAGGTTAGGAGAGAGGATGCTTGGATAATACAGAGTGTTAGAGCATTTCACCGGTAAGTGTCAGTGAGGGAACAGTTTAAGACAGGCCTGCACAACTCCAGTCCTCGAGGGCCGTAAACAGGCCAGGTTTTCAGGATATCCCTATTTCAGCACAGCTGGCTCAATTAGTGTCTCAGTATGACTGAGCCACTAATTGAGCCAGTTGTGCTTAAGTAGGGATATCCTGAAAACTTGGCCTGTTTACGGCCCTCGAGGACTGGAGTTGTGCAGGCCTGATATAGATAGAGATAGATAGATAGATATAGAGAGAGATAGAGAGATAGATACAGATAGAGAGATAGATACAGATAGATAGAGATAGATAGAGAGATAGATAGAGATAGAGAGCTAGATAGATAGAGAGATAGAGAGATACAGATAGAGAGATAGATACAGATAGATAGAGAGAGAGATAGATAGAGAGATAGAGAGATAGAGAGAGATAGATAGATCAGGCCTGCACAACTCCAGTCCTCGAGGGCCGTAAACAGGCAAGGTTTTCAGGATATCCCTATTTCAGCACAGCTGGCTCAATTAGTGTCTCAGTATGACTGAGCCACTAATTGAGCCAGCTGTGCTGAAGTAGGTATATCCTGAAAACCTGGCCTGTTTACGGCCCTCGAGGACTGGAGTTGTTCAGGCCTGGTTTAAGAGAACAGAGAGCACAGTAGAGATGAAAAGTAGAGCATTAGGAGAGCAGCGCAGGAGATGAGCAGGGACATAAGTGATCAAAGCTTACAGGGACAGTCCATCCAAAATAAGTTAACCTCATATAGTCAACTGCAACGGGGCTGCACTTTGATACATTTTTGTATATAAAAACATAGAATTGGACAGCAGATGAGAACCGCTTGCCCACGTGCTGTAGAACCTCAGACCCGATTTCATCCTTTGCTTTCTTTTGTAGCTCAGTAAAGGAACCTCATGATGCTGTTCATAAGTTTGGAGGTTGTTCCACAAATCCACCACCCTTTCTGTGAGAAAATACTTCCTCACATTTCCCTTTAGCTGCCACCCTCCTGCTTCAGCGCACAACCTCTTGTTCTTGCACTCCTCTTACTCCGAAATATTACATTTCCCTCCACTTGCACTTTTAATTCGCAATGTCCAAAAGGCAAATTCCTTTTCAGTAATAGACTTTGTAATCGTACAGAATATGATTTTCAGGCACATGAATTGACTAAGCATCTAACATGTAAATAGCTGTGTTGCTATGGGATACTATTGATTACTGTAAGCCATCAGATGGCAAGAAGTTATTTAATTACAGTAGAAGACTAACAAAACTAGTCTACATTTTTTTATATTCCTCTAATTCCCAAAACATAAAAGATCTCATGAAGACATTTTTGTTCAAATAAGGAATAAAAGACAACACCATACATTAACACCACCTAGATGCACAGTATATTGTACATGTTGTTTTAAGAGATCTTGTTGCCCCTTTCCAACACAGTTTTTATTTTTAGAATCCAATACTCTGTTCAGTAGATACAGTATAGAGCCGTTTGAAATATTCTGTTTTCTGGGAGTTCAAATGGAGCACTCCCCAAAGACCCCCATTCTAAAGCTAGAGAGATTAAGAAAATCATCATTTTTTTTACACTAAATGGTTTTGCTTATACTTATGTTTGTTTTAAAGAGCAGGACATTCTCAGGGGACAAGATACGGACATTATAGAAGTTAAACTTTAATACAGGCTTTGGGGGATGGGGGGTGGTTGTCACAAACACTCACACCTAACATTGCGTGGCTACAGAAAACAGTAATGGGGCAATGATAATATTATTGTATTCAATACCAAAATACATACAACACACTATGTTCTTAATCCATATGCAGGAAAAAGCACAGGTACATAATTTTATTAAGGCAAATCTATCTTGGTTTTCCTGTGGAGGAGAAAGGGCAAATCAGAGGAATTATAGGGTGAGGCAGTGGATCAGAGAAGACCAATGAAAGCAAGGAGAGAAGATGGAGGAGAGGACAAGAGTAAAGACGGAGGGTGATGGAAGGAGAGGGCAGAGTGGAGAGAGCAAACCAAAAAACAACACCAGTTTAAAAACACAGAGAACATCTGTATTAACCTGTGTATGATTGTTTGTGCATATAAAACAAAACAGGTAGCGCTAACCGCAATGTGTGTGGTGTAGTAACTAATACCTTATATATTAAATAAAACTATACATAAGGGGCTGCCTAGGACACAAAGCCTGACCCCCTGGTCAGGAAAACAGTATGGACAGGGAATAGTTCCGTGGGCGCCTATAAAATTTTACCACTATAAAGGATATACGAAAACCAAGCCTGGTGGTTATGAAGATTGTTGATCCTCACGGTGGGCTTGAAAACAAAGAATGCACAACACATAGCGTAATACTGTTGAAACATTAAACAAACAACATATAAGACAACATATAACAGCTGAATACTGAAATGGTATTTTTAGGACAATAAAATCATTTAATAACAATTAATATTTAATATAATGCACAATTTGCATGGACATATAGATTTAAGCAATTAAAAATCTGAATAGGTGGTTCAACTGCTCCGTAGCACCCATGTTGATGATAGCAATGTCTACTCACCAGATGGAATAGGTTTGCAGGCAGTGGATATTTTAGAGAGTATCCCCTCTCATCTGTGTGCTGCTCTCTGCTTAGCTGGCGTCTGTCGGCTCGTGGGTGCAGCTCATCAGCGGGGACTCCTGCAGCTCCAGGAAGCACGTCTGAGCAGATGGAACTCAGCTGCAGCTGATTCAGCACGATGTCAGCCACGGACCACCGTGAGCTCGTCTATCTGCTGCTCACTGCTAGCTGGCGTCTCTATCCGCTCGTGGACGCAACTTGTCAGCAGGTACTCCTGCAGGGCGCCAAGCAGGGCGCTTGAATAATGGGAAACCGCAACAGCTGGTTCAACTTGTCGGCGGCTATAACAGATGGTTAGCTAGCAGCTCACGTTGATTCACCGATGTACGGGGGGTACTACACCAATGTGTGCGGGGCTTGAACCTCCACCCTACGCGTTTCAAGAGCGATCTGCTCTCTTCCTCAGGGGTATACTGTTTTCTGTAGCCACGCAATGTTAGGTGTGAGTGTTTGTGACAACCACCCCCCATCCCCCAAAGCCTGTATTAAAGTTTAACTTCTATAATGTCTGTATCTTGTCCCCTGAGAATGGGTGGAGGTTCAAGCCCCGCACACATTGGTGTAGTACCCCCCGTACATCGGTGAATCAACGTGAGCTGCTAGCTAACCATCTGTTATAGCCGCCGACGAGTTGAACCAGCTGTTGCGGTTTCCCATTATTCAAGCGCCCTGCTTGGCGCCCTGCAGGAGTACCTGCTGACAAGTTGCGTCCACGAGCGGATAGAGACGCCAGCTAGCAGTGAGCAGCAGATAGACGAGCTCACGGTGGTCCGTGGCTGACATCGTGCTGAATCAGCTGCAGCTGAGTTCCATCTGCTCAGACGTGCTTCCTGGAGCTGCAGGAGTCCCCGCTGATGAGCTGCACCCACGAGCCGACAGAGACGCCAGCTAAGCAGAGAGCAGCACACAGATGAGAGGGGATACTCTCTAAAATATCCACTGCCTGCAAACCTATTCCATCTGGTGAGTAGGCATTGCTATCATCAACATTGGTGCTACGGAGCAGTTGAACCACCTATTCAGATTTTTAATTGCTTAAATCTATATGTCCATGCAAATTGTGCATTATATTAAATATTAATTGTTATTAAATGATTTTATTGTCCTAAAAATACCATTTCAGTATTCAGCTGTTATATGTTGTCTTATATGTTGTTTGTTTAATGTTTCAACAGTATTACGCTATGTGTTGTGCTTTCTCTTTGTTTTCAAGCCCACCGTGAGGATCAACAATCTTCACAACCAACAGGCTTGGTTTTCGTATATCCTTTATAGTGGTAAAATTTTATAGGCGCCCACGGAACTATTCCCTGTCCATTGTTTGTGCATATGCATTACATACAGGGGTCAGGGAAATACGGGACTATAATTTAAGAAAATAAACATTTATTTATATCCAATCTACAATAAATCTATATATTTTGGAAAGTTGTTTGTCTGTTGGCTATGCATTTGGAGACCTCAAGATATCGTGGCCAAATTTTGCATGATGGTTCCTGAGATAAAGGAGCATGTTTTTGTCTGTTTGGAAACAACTCCATTAAGCAAAGGAATGAAAGACATCCCACGACAATTTGCACCATTTTTAAAAGTTGTAACATTAACAAAAATACCAAAGCAGCCAAAGTTCAAGAGTGTGAGATCATTGTTTGGGACAAGTGTACAATGTCCCACAAACACGCATTAGAGGCTCTCGATGGAACACTCAGGACCTCAAAAGGCAATTAAACTACTATGGGTGGAGTTGTTGTTTTAGCAGGGGATTTTCACCAAACACTCCCTATTGTATCAAAGGGAACTATGGCTGATGAGCTAAAAAGCATGTTTTAAAAAATGCATCTCTCTGGCAGAATGTTACCAAATTAAAGATTACAACAAACATGCGAGTTTACAAGGTGATGATTCTGCTGGCAGATTCGCTCAAACAGCTACTTGACCATGGCGAAGGAAAACTTCCAGTTGATCGACTCACTGGACTCATCAGTTTCCGAGAAAACTTTTGCGACATCGTAGATGAGATAGATTTATTAAACGACAAAGTCTTTCCAAACATACAAATGAATTTAACAAAATACAAATGGCTTAGCGAACTTGCAATTCTTGATCCCAAAAACAATTGTCAATTAAATCAACATACAAATACACCAACAATTAGCAGAAGTTAGAACAAGTAAATCAGCAGAGTCATGGATATAAATGAAGCAGTTAAATATCCCAGTGAGTTTCTTAACTCAATCGAACCATATGGGATGCTGCCACATAACTTGATGCTTAAAATTGGCTCACCTCTCATGCTTCTGTGAAATTTAGATTCTCCAAGACTATGTAATGGAACTCGACTAATAGGGAAAAATCTTTTGCCTAATCTAATCGAAGCCACTGTCCTAACAGGCTGTGCTAAGGGAGAATACCTATTCATACCAAGAATCCCACTTATCCCTACTGACATGCCTTTCAAATTCAAACTTCAGTTTCCAGTTAAGCTTGCCTTTGCAATGTCAATTAATAAATCAAGGACAGTCACTTAAAGCAGCTGGACTGAAGATAGAAAATCCATGTTTTGTACATGGTCAACTTTATCTTGGAGGCTCCAGAGCGGGAACTGGGAAAAATGTGTATGTGTTTGCACCTGATTGAAAAACCAAAAATATAGTATACCCAAAAGCATTAGAATACAAATACATTTTTTTTCTCATTAAGAAATTAAAAAATGTAATTCATTTATAGACCTCGGTATTTTTTTGTTTCTTAGAATTCCCGAGCATCCAGCTAGTAATTCATAAAGATGTTTTATTTTTTTTACTTTTTATCTACTCTCATTAATAATCATTTTTATTTAATGGTATAGAGTTTCTTGTTAATCCCTATAAAAATGAAATAAAAAGTGCCAGAAACGCCTGAGTTTTGGCTATACACGGATATCGCACAGAGACACGCATATACCCATACATGGTAAGCTCTTCTCCTACAGATGTTTTTATTCAATAATCACAGAGAAAGAATTGCAATTTCGGAAAAGAAATATAACAACCGCAAACTGTGATAGACAAAATTACCTCCATTGTTTCGTAAACCTTTTTAAACATTCCAGGGATGACAAATTGACGTTCCACAGCCTGTATTTCATCTCTTGTGGGCCAGATATCTCTCAAAAAGACCGGTTTCCCCTCTGCATTTACACCTACAAGCCAATACAGAATGAGACGGTGGCATGTCCATGTTACCAAATAAGGTAATATCAGGTCTCATATTCGGCATTTTTAAATACAGTAGAAGCAGACTGTTCTTCATAGGTGTAATGAGTAGAGACCATTTAAAAGCTCTGAACACAATATTACAGCTGTGAAGAATTCTCTTCTTGGTCCATTTGAAGGTGTCACGGATTGGGAATCTTCCGTTTTCCAAGACCAAGGTGGCTACTAAAACTTTGCACTAATGTTTTAAGTATAACTACAACACTGTCTTTGTTCTACGAAAAAAACATATCCTTCTTGGACATAACCTGTCTACCACAGTTTGGGACCCTTGACTGTGTACGATTAGTCCAAGGATAGATATAAACTTCGCCTAGAAGTGTGAGGCCATAACGAACCAATTAAGAACCTGGTATGTTTTAAACATAATATACTTGAAGGGATCCCTCAAAAGAGCTGATATATATATATCTATATATCTATATAGATATATAGATATATATATACATACATATTTCTTCATAGCTGTAATATTGTGGCACAGGCAGAAGGGATGTTGCAGTCGCGGGTACTCCTTACACTGGGAATTAGTGATTAGCACGGTCATCAGGCAGCACAGGGAGTGGAAAGAAGCTACGATTTCACACCAGTAACATCTTCACTCTCTCTACACTGGGAGGTAAGGGAGAGCGGGCTGCTGGGATTGTAAGCAGTTGAGGGTCTGCAGGTAAATCCCCAGAGGTTTGCATTACATTACATCCCCACCAATGTATTACAAAGAAGAGTGATTATGGTTCTAACTTCCATAGTAGGAGACCCTGAATCAACAGTACTGCCATGTCCGACTCATCCAGGTCTGTTTCAAAAGAGGGTTTAAAGCTGTTGTGACCTGAAAATAAAGTATATGAACAATATTTTCTTACCCAAAGGTTCCTTCTCAAAGTCAATCCTGATGGTTCCGGCTATGGCATAGGCAATGACCAGAGGTGGAGAAGCCAGATAGTTTGCACGAGTATTTGGATGAACACGACCTTCAAAATTTCTATTGCCAGATAATACACCCACAGCTATGAGGTCTCCCTGCAGGCCAGAGGCAAAGCAGTTATACCACACCCGATGGTAAGGAATGATAACAAGGAGGGAAGAGGAAGAGCCATTACTATGTAATTAACAATGTATTCCTATTTATATTTAAAACTATATGATTTTGTTTAAAACGGCATGCATAAGGAGTACAGTATATGAACTCCTTGCCAAATGACCATGCCATGGAACAAGAATAAAGCCTATAACCAAGTACTACACAGTTCTAGCCCACATTGTTAATTGCGCAAAATCCAAAAATATATGACATTTTTGCCCTGTCCAGGGATTTATTTTTGATTCACAAAATCGGGTAACCTCTTGAGTTACCATAACTCATCTCTTTCCTTTCATCTACTGTACACTAAAAAAAATAAAAGTGAGGAAGACCTTAAACACAGAGACGCAAATTACTTTAGTACCGTGAAACCGAAAATGACAAAGAAAATGGGACTGAACTATGTGCGTTGTGCAGAGCAATTATAGGATATATCTGACTGGGCAGATACTGGCCAATTCGGCTGACTACACTACCAATCGACCACATTTCAAATCAACGGGATATTTCAGCCAACCGCGGTGTGATCGGTCTCTGCATGTTATTGAACTACCCCCTAAGGGAGAGACTTACTAAATGTGTGAACGCACCTAAGCTAGTGACAGATGGGGTCAGAGAAGACTCAGATGGTGAAAGGATTTCGTAGAGTGATCAATATGAAATTTTACAATACACTGCAACAAAACAAACAAGAAAGGCTGGTACAATTGCACAGAAATTCCCATTGAAGTGAAAGGTAGTTTGTGTATGAATGATAGTGCCACGCCACGATATATATAAAAAAAAAAAAAAAAAAGGAGAGGAGAGAGAGAGAGAGAGAACAACTGGTATGGAGAAAAAACAAAGCAACACTTTAACTGTACAGTAGGACTTAGACTTAACTCTTTTCAATCAGCTGAACAACACTGTTTCAGCAGTGGTTTGGATCTTCGAAAAAATAACATAAAAATCACAGGAGATACACATTTATTGCATATTTACCTGAGTTATGGCTTCCACAACGGGATCAGGTAAGGGTCCACTGTTACCGATGCAAGTCATGCATCCATATCCTACAACATCGAACCTAGGCAACAAAATCCAATATAAGTAGCTAATTGGGACCACACTTTATTGCATTTTATTATAGACCATACAAGGCACCAAAGCTTCTGATATTTTATGATGTTCTGTCATAATCTCTACTTCTTATGTGAACGTGAACACTGGGCATTGTAGTGTGTACTATCCATGCAGGGTTGCCATACTGCTTCAGAAACCGGAAAACACAGGCAAAATGCAGATAGAAAAAGAACCTTGGACAAACTTACCCGAGCTTGGAAAGGTACGGCATAACTCCACTGTCTGTCAAATAATGTGTCACTACACCACTCCCTGGGGACAGGCTTGTTTTGATGTAAGATTTCACAGTCAGCCCAGCGTCTACTGCTTTTTTGGCCAATAATCCTAAATGGGAGAAAGAAAACAAACAAACAAAAGAGAAACGAACAGTGAGGAATAATTTGAACCCATGACTCCTATTGTCAGTGAGGTTTGTTTCTTATCTATACCAACCTTATTCATACCAAGAGAGTTGTGGGGGTGTCATGATATCATGAGAAGTATTTTAATCAATCTGGTGCTTCGGGAGTTAATGTGGTTAGTTTGTCTTAAAAATACAAGATAGTGTGTTTATAACAAGTCAAGACCCTTCTTGTGACTGCCGCTAATCTACAAAGAGGGCTTAATTGGTGGCGTTGGGGGGGAAGGGGTTATCACTGAGGGCCCACTAAATGTGAAATGTGACAATGGCCAGATCCTTTGCTGTCAGCCTCAAAGAAAACTGTCACAGCCTTGAATGATCACAGGGAGAGGTGACAAATAGGTCACCACTTAGAGGACTTTATTAAAAATGAGGTTCTCGTGACGTCATCTATTCTGAAGTATACCGGATAGATATTTGTAAATGTTCCAATTAAACAAATCAAATGAGGCCAAACCCTTCATGTCTAGGTGATAAGGGACAGATATCAATTTGGTCGCTTAAACTCAGGGGCAAGCCTATCAAAATTGGTCTCGTAAACTGAAATCCTCCAAAGAAATGAAGGAACCGGCACTCTAGAGGTCTTAATACAAAATGTATTAATCCACAGAGATCAACGTTTCTATCAAATACACTGACCATTGTCAAGAGTGTGGTGTGCACCTTATATAGGCTGCCAAAGTGAACTACTTTACGTGATACAGGTAAAACACCCGTGAAGATGACGTCATCATGTTACCAATTATATCTTCCATTTCCCAAGTGAATAATTGGCCATAGTGTAAATACCGTACACCAAACGAAAATGGATTGTATAATACTAAAACATGAGTGTTAAAATAAACATAGAACCATGTGCTTAGTTTGTTTCTCAGTGACTGAAAACATACAACTTAAAAAACTAGCTGCACACTTAGAATATAATGTAACTATCTAATCCATAATAATCCCTAAACTAACAAAGTGCAAAAGTTTATTTAGACGCAACACTGTCTACATTGTTACCCATCAAACCAGTCAGCTACAACATTGATTGATAGTTGAGTTGGCAAGAGTAGCCGTTTATTAACCCTGACTTGCATATCTAAGTCACGTGCTCACGTGTGTGCTGTTCATGACAGATGGGGACGGATTTAGGGGAGATATTGTTAATTTGAGGGACCTTCGCGAAGGTGAAAAGTGGGCCAGCAAGAGAGCTGTGTAATTCCCTTGTCCTGTATGCAGGTCACGTGCTCACAGGCGTACCATATGTGACAGGGACAGTTGTTTTAGGAGATGAAAAGCTTAGCATTTTCATGTCATAACCTCACCATTATTCATTGGCTCTCTGGCAGCCAATTTAGCTTTTGTATCTTCAAAAGACAAACACATTTTGTATTGATGTGGTCTTAAAATAAAACTTTATTTTTTATTTCAACAAAAGATATTTCCATTTATTGTTCGTAATATGCTGGTAATATTGAAATCGCTACAACTTTCTCTATTTATAAATAACTTTGCTGCTTAGTAATTGAATTCATATATTATATCAAGAAGACGCCGATTTTCTGTGGAGAAAAAAATATATTCTGAAAGGACCACGCCTTTAAACAATGAAGAGAACGGTGCAAGTGAGGATCTATATGTGAAATGGGTAGAACTCACCTGCTCCCAGCATGACAGAAGGGTTGCTGGTGTTGGTGCAACTAGTTATAGCTGCTATGACCACTGAGCCGTGGGAGAGCTCATAGTCACTGCCATTGTATGAGAATTTTACATTCTCGCAGTGTCGTTCGGGGGCCACCTGGAAACCTTTGAATCCTTGCTGTCGGGGAGGAAGGTGCAGATAGACTTTAGAACCAATACAGCTTTGAAAGAGTTGAATGATGTGAAAAATACAGTCTAATACAAAATATATGTATAGGAGACTACAATACTGTTAACTTTATAACGAGACCATTCTTTTCATAATAAGAAAAGCAGAACTGCTCTCAGATTATCCAAAGTTATACACACACAGATGTAAATGAATGTATATTAATTTAATATATAAAAAAAGATGCATATGCATTTAACATATGGGTATGGGAATATACTGTATAGAGCATGTATATGCACTTAATATATGGATAAGTACTGTATATATATTTTTTTCAACATAGAAGTTGATAGGATATGTGAACCACTTAGCCCACCTAGTATGCCGTTCTCCCCACTCAAGTGCAGTGCACAGTATAGCAGTGGCTTCTCTCACCTTGGCTCCCAATGAACTCTCAAAGTCTGTTTTCATATCAGTAACAGCTACTTTGTCTTGAGGTCGTTTAGGTCCACTGCAACACGCCACTACAGTGCTGAGGTCCAACTCCACCACCTGCACAAAAACCAGGACACAAGTAGGTTAATGAACACGCTACAAATCCCACCTTCATGTCCCTTTCAACAAGTTTATACATGTGACACAGGGAGTTTACTCAAATAAAATGCGCTGTTTTATTACTTCGATTGCACAAAACATTGGCTATTGCCAAGTCAGACTGCTAGAAAATGTACTTAAATGTAAAATATGCCATTACAATAAAATGTGCATGAAAAAGTGCAATGTTTAATTTTTTTTTAGATGGGAGGGGGTGGGAGAGGGGGTGTTACTACAGTACTTTTAATATGTTACATATTTATCAAGATTCAGGGGTCGGTGTACTACCTGAGTAAACTCTGGGTCCTGCTCTGTATTACTGAAGTCTCTGAACATCCCAACAGCCTCCAGATATTTCTGAATGTATCGGATTCTTTCTGCTTCACGGCCTGCAAATGAATGGCAATTGTTACTACAATACATGATTCAAATCAGCATTCAACGCTTTT
This sequence comes from Ascaphus truei, assembly GCF_040206685.1. NCBI lineage: Eukaryota > Metazoa > Chordata > Amphibia > Anura > Ascaphidae > Ascaphus > Ascaphus truei. The sequence continues at coordinate 129,432,333 of NC_134483.1, forward strand.
TCATTTTAACCATAACAGAAAAAAGTGAAGAGTTCCATTTACAGAGCCAGGACTGAACAGGTGACAGAGGAACTGGCTCTGGCTGCACCTGCTTTGGTGCCGTTGCGGTTTGTACAGCTGTTTTTCTATTCCAACTGGTCTAGGTGCAACTTTCAGTTAAGGCAAAAGATGTCTCTACTGCGCCGCTCACTTTAGCTATTCATAAGACAGTACACGATAAAACAATCCACAGCATACTGTAAGGGAGACACAAATTTAGAAATATTCCATGGATGGAGTGAAACATGGAGAAATTAAATCAAAATGTACAGCATGTGCCTTCCATTATTCTGTGTGGTTATTTTATTATTTTCATGAAAATAGGTTCATTCTGCACACGTCCAAGGCCACGATTATAGTGCGATGGCGCATGTTGCGAACAAAACGCAGGACCGCGCCAATTTTTTTAAAAGACAAATGATTTTTTGTCTTTTTGCGCGACGGTCACGTGGGCGGTTCAGCCAATGAGGGTAAACCAGTCTCTTGATGTCACAGCTATGCCTCCGCCACCCAGTCGCAAGCGATCCCAGTGCACAGATCGCTCAGGCACGTGCGAAGCCATGTGCTCCATCGCGTGCCCGCGGCTACTATAAACGCAGCCTACGGTACAATTAAAGAATTACCGCATAACTACTATTGGATGTGATAATGAGACGCAGTTAATCTCCCAAAAAACATGGGTAAATCCATGGAGGTTAAGAGAAAATTGGCAGTGTACATATAAAACTAATCCACAGCGATTTTGCTAATGGATTCCAGAAACACATAATTATACACCAACCGCCTTGTTCCACATTATGGAGAAGGAATCCATGCAGGAATCCATGAAACAAGTTACACCAACACTCAACCAGAATTTTTTTTGTTTTATACTTCTGAACAGAGTACATTTTTTCACATATTGTGGTTGGCTCGTTTCTTGCCATAAAAAAAAAAAGTGAAAAGGAAGGTACCTGGCAGCCTTTGTGGCGTGCCAACGGCAAAAAAAAAAAAAAAAGACAGTTGAACAAACCCTTGCTCATGTCTGGAAGTTAAGACGACTTTATCCATTAAAGTGGGGCTCTAGAGATAAAACTCCAACCTCCATTTTAAAGCAGGAATCCCCTGAAATATTCATTTAGAGAAGTTATATTGTTTTTATTTACATTTTTTAATGGATCAACAATGTTTCTTTTTTAAATTTCTAAAAAGATGGAGTTGATATTTTTCTTTGTTTCCTTAAGTGGTAATTGGAATCTTGCTTTCCATGTCCGAGTATATCGGTATTGATAATAGTATTAAAATTAAATTACCAAAGCAGGATTTTTAATACTAGGAATTTGAAATGCGTCAAAAAAAAAAATGTATATGTGAACTGCCTCTGGGTTGTTTGCTGTGACCGTCTGTTTATAGGATTTGATAATTCCTCAACAAAAGAGGAGGTGATGCTTGGATATTTGCAATTCAGGAGTGCTGTGACTAACTTCTACCTAGTATTTTCTGCGAACCGCAGGAGGTGGAGAGTGGGCAGTCATCGAGCACACACATATCTAGAACCGGAGGAACGGATTGCTGTTCTCCCAGCCCCTCCGGAAAAAAAATTTGAGCCGAGCAGGGTGGTGACTAGCTGGTTTGGGACTTTAAAACGCCAAGTCTTTGAAAACTTCATACAATTCCATTTCTGAAACTGAGAAACAAGTCTTTCTGGAAATGAAAGGTACTCTTACCTGTTTGCTGCAGATACTGGATACTGACAAGATCCACAGGGAAAAAAGCTGCAGTGGCTCCATACTCGGGACACATGTTGGCAATGGTGGCACGATCCGCAATAGAGAGGTGAACTACACCCGGGCCAAAAAACTCCACAAATTTACCCACAACTCCAACTTGACGCAGGTGCTGCAATATAATAAAATGGCCTGCTTTGTCACATCTTACTCACCCTGTTCCTTTTAATGTTATACAGTACGAGGTTTGGACTAAACTTAATGGGTCAATATTATGTTCAAAAAAATAAATTAAATAAAAAATGTGTGTAAACACACACACACACACACACAACATTAACTTCACTGAACCGTACATAGGAATAGGCGCTTTCTATTACAAAAACGTTTTTGCAACGCACAATTACAGTAACTGTAGGGGTTCATATTCAATAAACCAGATTGACATATTACATTACAGGACATTGTTACAGTGCTCCTGTGCATGTTCGTCAAAATTGGAATGTAGATGTGATTATCAAGTCGTTGCTTAGCTCAATGGAACTTCCACTTTCAAATAAAAAATTAAATATATTTGATCAATCCTGCGTCAAACATTTTGAGGCACGGCACTGAACACACTAATCACACATGATGTAAACCAGACAAGACGCCACAACATTACCTTGGTCACAGTGAGCACGATGTCCGTGGAGTTTACCAACGAGTTCGGATTTCCCATCAGTTTATATCCAATTACTTCAGGAAGCACCATGCTGATTGGCTGGCCAAGCATAACCGCTTCTGCTTCAATGCCACCAACACCTGGTCAATTTTATAGGAGTAACACATAAATATGCAAAAACTAAAATATTCCACCTGTAATTATTACAATTAAATTTGCCAGTAACGGTTTTAATACTTTATAACTGTCCTTATCACTGCAACTTTCCTTCAGTTAGGTACGAGACCTTAATTTGCACATTATAGATTTAGCCTTTTGGGCCCAATTGGAAGCTTGTATGTAGCTGTGCTTACCCCAACCAAGAACCCCCAGCCCGTCAATCATGGTTGTGTGCGAGTCTGTCCCAACGAGGCTGTCTGGATAGTAGTAGTTATCCCGATCAAACACTACTCTTGCCAGGTACTCGAGATTGACTTGATGTATAATGCCAGAGCCCGGGGGAATGATCCTCATGTTCTGAAAAGCTTGGGAGCCCCACTGGAATTGAAATGGACAGCGTCAGAATAGTTTATGGCCAATACTGAAATTCCAATTCTTTCTTCCACGTGTAAAATATTTTGCTACAGATGTAATTTGATGTTATGTGCCTGATATGTAATCACAGGATTCTGTTCTTAATACATTATTTTGAACCGATATATAGATCTCGATCAGATTACGATTAGATAACTTCATTTTTGATGCGGGTTTACCCTTCCCCCATCACTACAAAAATTGAGCTTTAAATAGAACAGCTTAAATAGAACAGCTGTCACAGGGGCATAGCTGGGGAATGCCGCTAGCTGAAAGGGAGCAATTACATGAACTGAATGAAACTGTGCCTCATACTCGGCCTCTTGAAAAAGATTTGGGGTTTAACACGGGATGTTTTGATGCAGTGTGAAACCAGGATTTGCAAAGGGAATGGAAAACTGATGTTCCTCCAGCTACATTACAGGGGTGATGTAGCAAAGTTTTCCAGGTGCCAAATAGTGTTCCAGTGAAACAAGGGACATGGATACCGTATGTGCCACCCTCTCTTTTCCAATCTTTCACTTGTCTTATAAGCAGCAGGGTATCTGAATGTGGAGGGGAATCTTATAATGCTACAGGATGGGTATCATCCACCACAACAATAACAAACAAAAATGTTTGATGTGAATGTATCGAACACTTGCAATATTGTTAAGTGTCAAATGTTATAGATACCATGGTGTTACCAAGCAGCTACCACTGACTATGAATGAGCTGTCAGGGCCTGTGTAATTCCATGATTGTTAGCCCTTTCCCGTCAATAGTTCACAACAGGAGAGGGTTTTAAATCATATTTTTGATTAACAATACAGACTTCCAAATTCAAAATAACAAACACAGAATCTGGTACATATATACAATTATGTTAACTTAACAGGGCTATTGTTTTAACTCTTTCCCAACCAGAGGTGACTGCACATCGTTTCAATAAATTCAACACATCAACTCACCTTTAAAAACACAAATCTTTCTTTGTTCCTTTCAAACTCCAAATCCTGATTCTTTTGCAAACTGTCGGCCCTGGAAATGAAAACAGGAGATGACGGAGGTATGCAGATAAAGGGGATTGTATTCTCACCTTAGTCAAGTATGTAAATAATTAATTCATTTGCTGCAAGATGGGCCTGCAACCTGCTGCACCCCAAAGATGCTAAACCAACAACACTGCTCAAAAGCTATGTTCCACTTGATTGCTAAAACAGGTCTGCTCAGTATTGGCAGCATCAGGGACATTCACTATCTTCCGAAATGAGGTACTGCACCACAATCTCACGTTACGGGCCATTCAAGCCAATGGCAGCCAACGTGGGATCGCAATAACCCATACTGGAGGTTAATTAGTTGGTCAATTCCGGCGAGTGACAACTAATCCCATCACGGCAAGTTACATTTCTGTGCAGAAATTCCCCATGTCCAATATTGGTCACAGATGTGTGAATTTATCCCACGTTGGTCTATTTTCATACAGTGCTTCTAAAGATTTGCAAAAATCAGGGTCTTAGTGCAGCACTCCACAGTAATGGCATTTTTCTTTTTTCCAATTAACACTTACTTTAGGAGATCTCTTCTTTCCTTTTCCAAAGCGATTTTTATTTTTAGAATCTGATGCGCCGTTCATGTTTCAAATGCTTGCATCTCCTGAAGGCCTACACAAGGCATAGATAGGTAGAGCAGCCCTACTCCTGAAGGCCCCGATTCACAGAAGATTACTAACTTTTAGCACGCCCCAGCTCCTATTCATATGAATGGGAGTAAAGCCGTGGTAAAACTTAGCACCCTTTTGTGGATCTGGGCCCAAGTGTCCGAGAGGTTAAATTGGAGCTCTCCCCAGAGCCCAATGCAGTATATAGTTACCATGGTAACCGCAGAAGTGCAGGACATGCACAGTGTGGCAAGATACTAACATTGTAGGAGTTAAACTTATATAGGCTTCTGGGAGGGGGGGGGGGGGATTGCTGATTTAAAGTCAATAGATCACCCAGCATTAAAAATCAATGGAAAGTCAACACTGGGATACTGCAGGCTGCTCAACCCTTTGAGCGTCACAGCCCCTCCCACACATTGCGATTGCTACTATGTAATGGGGCCCCTATAGTGCCAGAGTCCTGACGTGCTGCGAGGGAGAGTCACAGATACACCCCGACAGAGCCACCATTAAGTGGGGTGGAGTAGTTCCCCAGCTTTCTCCCCGCCACACCCAAAAGTATTTAATATTTTTGTCTAGCCATGCAAGTGGTTTACCCTAATCCTAATATGCAGGCCTAACTAACTTTAACATGCCAGCCTCACCTTGGCCAGCATTTTCCAAATCCTAAAATCCTGGGGATATATTACCGGCTAAATAAAATGTAAAAAAAAAAAAAACAGCAGCTGGGTTTGCTACCTGTAAAGTATATTTCTAGGGACATTAATGGGAGAACAGACTCACAGTCCTCATTTAATAGCAATGGATTAAAGTAAAGTAATTTCCTTGCTTTTGCAATGCTCACTGGTCTAAAAATTCCGTCTCCTGCTTTAAGCGTGCAGCACCGCACTGTGCTTTTATTTTGCAACCATCTCCTACTAACGTTTTATTATTTCTTCTATGTAACGGTTATGTTATTCATCTAATTCTAGGAACAAATCTTGTTGACATTTTTATGACATGCCTCAGGCACCAATTAGGAACTGTAAAGAGTTATTCTTTCTAGAAAGCTGGTCTTCCATGTTAGTCAAATAAAAATGTTTAACCTACACATTTAAATGCTGATGCTCTGATTTAATTCATGTTTGCTTAATTGAAAAGATTATACAGTTAAATAGCAGGTGCTACAGTTTCATTAGACTAGTATAAACAAACAGCTTGGCTTTGTGCACGCTTAGATTTGGCTGTAAGGTTGATAAAGAAGGAAGAGCAACTGGAGGATCGACTTTAGTTCCTGTCAGCTATATAATGGGACCCTCCCTGTTTAGGATGACTGAACTGAGGAAAAGTGGCGCTGGTACTTCCCATTTCATGCAGGAGATTTAGGCAGCCATTTTGTTCTGCATCTCGGAAACCAGCGTTGGAAATAGTGCGTTTGAGCTCAGAGGGCTCCAGGCTTTCTACCAGGTTTGCCACCTGGTTCAATGATAACCCGGAGACTTTTTTCTTTTATTTATATATTTAACTGTCTTACCTTCTCCGGCAGTGGCATCATCCGGCGGCATCTCCCCCTGCATTGTCCCACCAAGGTGGCTCTGCGACGTTAAATGGTGTCATGTTACCATGACGCCGCGATGTCACATAATGTCCCATTGTCATGGCAAACCGACGCCATTTGACATCGCAGACCCATCTTGACTGGACCATGCAGGGGGAAATGCCGCCGCAGAAGGTAAGATCAGGGGCCCCGCACCAAACATCCCAGGTGGCCATGCAGTAAATTAGAGATTTAAAATCTCAACCATTAGCACAGAGATACTTAGCCGAAACCTGTAGCCTCTGGGTCAAACCCAAAGTGGTGGCAACCCTGCTTCCTACCCAGAGGGAACTGCACAGGGTAGAAATAAGTACAGCAATTAATTTAGGGTTGATTTAAGTTTAAGGAGGATAAGTAATTGCATTGATAAGTTTACACAAATATGTGAAAATCCTAAGTGGTTCACAAACTTTTTCACGGTACTGTATAGATATATATATATTTCACACAAACAAAAGTCTGTGACATCATCATCCCAAGGGTGAATTTTTTTTAAATGGCAGTGGCCCAGACATATCGCAAGAAGAAATAACCATTGTAGGGCAAAGATGGTACTCGACTGGATTCCAAAGCAAATTAAGAGACCGAGACAACTAATAGTTCGATGGGAGGGTTAAATCAGAAAATGTTTTGAGCAAAGCGGAGAAGAGAGGCTTGCAACCGCAGTATCTGGAAGATCATCCAACAGTGGATCGACAAGGGCAGAAGATGATACATAAACACAAACATACAGACACCTCTTGTATATGGCATTACCGTCAACTGTTCTATTTCTATTCTGCTACTGATCAGAATAAACGGAATTTATTTACGAATAAAATGCAGTTTTCATAAAAATGAAAACATTTCAGAATCAGAGAATGTTACATTTCATTTTACATGTAACGGTCAAGTGAGCAAGTGAAAGACACGGCATCTCTGCGGAGCATACATCCCCAGAAATATCAATTGTAAATCTTTTGCGACATTCTCACCTCCTGTTGAAATCAACTTGGATAGAGTGATCGATGACCAGATCCACAGGACAAATGGGGTTGATTTTTTCCGGGTCCCCACCCAACTGCTTCACTGCATCCCTCATGGCTGCAAAATCCACCACAGCTGGGACACCTCTGAAAAAAGATTTGGGGATATGAAAGTTTTTCAGGTAACGTGGTTTTCCGTTGTAATCAGTAGCACGGTGTGAGAGCATTGCTGGTATGGAACATCACAGCACTCATTCTATTAAGCAGAGTTCAAGGTTGAAGATCAAGCTATGTTCATGTACTGGTAAGCAGGGTCGTAGCTATAGCCCTACAGTCCACTGCTCCTCTGATCATCTCTCGCTAAAGGTAGGCATGGGAGTGAGAGAGCTGAGGCAGAGAGAGAGCGTGAGAGAGCTAAGGCAGAGAGAGAGTGCGAGAGAGAGCCGAGGCAGAGAGAGAGAAAGCGCGAGAGAGCGTGAGAGAGAGCTGAGGCAGAGCGAGAGCTCAGGCAGAGAGAGAGCTGAGGCAAAGAGAGAGTGCGAGAGAGAGCCGAGGCAGAGAGAGAGAGAGAGCGAGAGAGAGCTGAGGCAGAGAGAGAGCGAGAGAGAGCTGAGGCAGAGAGAGAGAGAGCTGAGGCAGAGAGAGAGAGAGAGCTGAGGCAGAGAGAGAGAGAGAGAGCTGAGGCAGAGAGAGAGAGAGAGAGCTGAGGCAGAGAGAGAGCGAGAGAGCTGAGGCAGAGAGAGAGAGCGAGAGAGCTAAAGCAGAATGAGAGAGCGAGAGAGAGCTGAGGCAGAGAGAGAGAGAGCGAGAGAGAGCCGAGGCAGAGAGAGAGAGAGCGAGAGAGAGCTGAGGCAGAGAGAGAGAGAGCGAGAGAGCTAAAGCAGAGTGAGAGAGCGAGAGAGAGAGCTGAGGCAGAGAGAGAGCGAGAGAGAGAGCTGAGGCAGAGAGAGAGCGAGAGAGAGAGCTGAGGCAGAGAGAGAGCGAGAGAGAGCTGAGGCAGAGAGAGAGCGAGAGAGAGCTGAGGCAGAGAGAGAGCGAGAGAGAGCTGAGGCAGAGAGAGAGCGAGAGAGAGCTGAGGCAGAGAGAGAGCGAGAGAGAGCTGAGGCAGAGAGAGAGCGAGAGAGAGCTGAGGCAGAGAGAGAGCGAGAGAGAGCTGAGGCAGAGAGAGAGCGAGAGAGAGCTGAGGCAGAGAGAGAGCGAGAGAGAGCTGAGGCAGAGAGAGAGCGAGAGAGAGCTGAGGCAGAGAGAGAGCGAGAGAGAGCTGAGGCAGAGAGAGAGCGAGAGCGCGCTGAGGCAGAGAGAGAGGGAGAGAGAGCTGAGGCAGAGAGAGATGGAGAGAGAGCTGAGGCAGAGAGAGAGCGAGAGAGAGCTGAGGCAGAGAGAGAGCGAGAGAGAGCTGAGGCAGAGAGAGAGCGAGAGAGAGCTGAGGCAGAGAGAGAGCGAGAGAGAGCTGAGGCAGAGAGAGAGAGCGAGAGAGAGCTGAGGCAGAGAGAGAGCGAGAGAGAGCTGAGGCAGAGAGAGAGCGAGAGAGAGCTGAGGCAGAGAGAGAGCGAGAGAGAGCTGAGGCAGAGAGAGAGCGAGAGAGCGCTGAGGCAGAGAGAGAGCGAGAGAGCGCTGAGGCAGAGAGAGAGCGAGAGAGAGCTGAGGCAGAGAGAGAGCGAGAGAGAGCTGAGGCAGAGAGAGAGCGAGAGAGAGCTGAGGCAGAGAGAGAGCGAGAGAGAGCTGAGGCAGAGAGAGCGCGAGAGAGCGCTGAGGCAGAGAGAGAGCGAGAGAGAGCTGAGGCAGAGAGAGAGCTGGCAGAGAGAGAGCGAGAGCGAGGAGAGAGAGCGGAGAGGCTGAGGGCAGAGAGAGCGAGAGAGAGCTGAGGCAGAGAGAGCGCGAGAGAGAGCTGAGGCAGAGAGCGCGAGAGAGAGCTGAGGCAGAGAGCGCCAAAGAGAGCTGAGGCAGAGAGAGAGCGGAGAGAGAGCTGAGGCAGAGAGAGAGCTGAGGCAGAGAGAGAGCGAGAGAGAGCTGAGGCAGAGAGAGAGCGAGAGAGAGCTGAGGCAGAGAGAGAGCAAGAGAGAGCTGAGGCAGAGAGAGAGCGAGAGAGAGCTGAGGCAGAGAGAGAGAGCGAGAGAGAGCTGAGGCAGAGAGAGAGCGAGAGAGAGCTGAGGCAGAGAGGTGAGGCAGAGAGAGAGAGAGAGAGCGAGAGAGAGCTGAGGCAGAGAGGTGAGGCAGAGAGAGAGAGAGAGATGGATGGAAAGAACCTCCTGTGGCGCTGAGGTAAGGAAATGGATGTGGTCGTGGATAAAGTTATTTTCTTAGACAGTTACCTCAAGAAAAAAGACAAAACATACAAAAAAACACTGCAATAGTGCATTACCCAGGGACAAAAATGGATAAATATAATGGAGCAAATTTAATAAAACAATTAACACATAAAACAATTAAACAATTAAACAAAACATAATAATATGACAAACATATATCAATGGATGCCAATGTAAAATTTTCCTGTGCGTCTGGACTATGAGGAATGAACTTGCGCCGCGCCTTGATAAAATTGAAATCCTACTCACCAAAGGTGACTAGGACATGCACATTTGTTTTAAGGTTTTTCTCGCCAGGTAAACTGCTCGCCGTGGGGTGAAATAAGCCAGACGCTGAGGGAAAAATCGCCTCAATACTTGGAGGCCGCTGATGCCAGAGTCTGGTCGATCGGCTCCTGCGCTGACGTCACCTCCTGTATCTCACTGCTACGGTGTCCCTGCGATGCCAAAAAACCCGATCGACCAGACTCTGGCAGCAGCGGACTCCGAGTATTGAAGGCGATTTTTCCCTCAGCGTCTGGCTTATTTCACCCCCCGGCGAGCGGTTTACCTGGCGAGAAAGACCTTAAAACAAATGTGCATGCCCTAGTCACCTTTGGTGAGTAGGATTTCAATTTTATCAAGGCGCGGCGCAAGTTCATTCCTCATAGTCCAGACGCACAGGAAAATTTTACATTGATATCCATTGATATATGTTTGTCATATTATTATATTATGTTTTGTTTAATTGTTTAATTGTTTTATGTGTTAATTGTTTTATTAAATTTGCTCCATTATATTTATCCATTTTTGTCCCTGGGTAATGCACTATTGCAGTGTTTTTTTGTATGTTTTGTCTTTTTTCTTGAGGTAACTGTCTAAGAAAAGAACTTTATCCACAACCACATCCATTTCCTTACCTCAGCGCCACAGGAGGTTCTTTCCATCCATATATCTACTTCTGGTTGGGAGAGACCAGAACAACCTTTGGGCAGCTCCAGGACAATCTTTTGGACTTTTGTATCACAGGTTTTTAATTGTCACATGTATTAATTTGATTTCTTTTGTCACACGAGCGCTATATTGCACTCAATATATCACCAGAGAGAGAGAGCTGAGGCAGAGAGAGAGAGAGAGAGAGAGAGAGAGAGAGAGAGAGAGAGAGAGAGAGCTGAGGCAGAGAGAGAGAGAGCTGAGGCAGAGAGAGAGAGAGAGAGAGAGAGAGAGAGAGAGAGAGAGAGAGAGAGCTGAGGCTGAGGCAGAGAGAGAGAGAGAGAGAGAGAGAGAGAGAGAGAGAGAGAGAGAGAGAGAGAGAGAGAGAGAGAGAGCTGAGGCAGAGAGAGAGAGAGAGAGAGAGAGCGAGAGAGAGAGCTGAGGCAGAGAGAGAGAGAGAGAGAGAGCGAGCTGAGGCAGAGAGAGAGAGAGAGAGAGGGCTGAGGCAGAGAGAGAGAGCAAGAGAGCTGAGGCAGAGAGAGAGAGAGAGTGAGAGAGCTGAGGCAGAGAGAGAGCGAGAGAGCTGAGGCAGAGAGAGAGAGAGAGAGCTGAGGCAGAGAGAGAGAGAGCTGAGGCAGAGAGAGAGAGCTGAGGCAGAGTGCGAGAGAGCTAAAGCAGAGTGCGAGAGAGCTAAAGCAGAGTGCGAGAGAGCTAAAGCAGAGTGCGAGAGAGCTAAAGCAGAGAGCGAGAGAGAGCTGAAGCAGAGAGCGAGAGAGAGCTGAAGCAGAGAGAGCAGAGAGAGCTGAAGCAGAGAGAGCAGAGAGAGAGAGAGAGCTGAGGCAGAGAGAGAGCGAGAGAGCTGAGGCAGAGAGAGAGCGAGAGAGCTGAGGCAGAGAGCGAGCGAGAGAGAGCTGAGGCAGAGAGCGAGCGAGAGAGAGCTGAGGCAGAGAGAGAGAGAGAGCTGAGGCAGAGAGAGAGAGAGCGGGCGAGAGAGAGAGAGCTGAGGCAAAGAGAGAGCGGGCGAGAGAGAGCTGAGGCAGAGAGAGAGCGGGCGAGAGAGAGCTGAGGCAGAGAGAGCGCACGCGAGAGAGAGCTGAGGCAGAGAGAGCGCGCGCGAGAGAGAGCGAGGCAGAGAGAGCGCGCGCGAGAGAGAGAGCTGAGGCAGAGAGAGCGCGCGCGAGAGAGAGCTGAGGCAGAGAGAGCGCGCGCGAGAGAGAGCTGAGGCAGAGAGAGAGCGTGCGAGAGAGAGCTGAGGCAGAGAGAGAGAGCGCGCGAGAGAGCTGAGGCAGAGAGAGAGAGCGCGCGCGAGAGAGAGCTGAGGCAGACAGAGAGCACGCGAGAGAGAGCTGAGGCAGAGAGAGAGCGCGCGAGAGAGAGCTGAGGCAGAGAGAGAGAGAGCGCGCGAGAGAGCTGAGGAATAGAGAGAGAGCGCGCGAGAGAGCTGAGGAATAGAGAGAGAGCACGCGAGAGCTGAGGAAGAGAGAGAGAGCGCGCGAAAGCTGAGGCCGAGAGAGAGAGCGCGAGAGAGCTGAGGCCGAGAGAGAGAGCGCGAGAGAGCTGAGGCAGAGAGAGAGCGCGAGAGAGCTGAGGCAGAGAGAGAGAGCGCGAGAGAGCTGAGGCAGAGAGAGAGCGCGAGAGAGTTGAGGCAGAGAGCGCGCGAGAGAGAGCTGAGGCAGAGAGAGAGAGAGCGCGCGAGAGAGAGCTGAGGCAGAGAGAGAGAGAGCGCGCGAGAGAGAGCTGAGGCAGAGAGAGAGAGAGCGTGCGAGAGAGAGCTGAGGCAGAGAGAGAGCGCGCGAGAGAGAGCTGAGGCAGAGAGAGAGCGCGCGAGAGAGAGCTGAGGCAGAGAGAGAGCGCGCGAGAGAGAGCTGAGGCAGAGAGAGAGAGCGCGCGAGAGAGAGCTGAGGCAGAGAGAGAGCGCGCGAGAGCTGAGGCAGAGAGAGCGCGCGAGAGCTGAGGCAGAGAGAGAGTGCGCGAGAGAGAGCTGAGGCAGAGAGAGAGCTGAGGCAGAGGGAGAGCGCGCGAGAGAGAGCTGAGGCAGAGAGAGAGCGCGCGAGAGAGAGCTGAGGCAGAGAGAGAGCTGAGGCAGAGAGAGAGCGAGAGAGAGCTGAGGCAGAGAGAGAGCGAGAGAGAGCTGAGGCAGAGAGAGCGCGAGAGAGAGCTGAGGCAGAGAGCGCGAGAGAGAGCTGAGAGAGAGAGAGAGAGAGAGAGAGAGCTGAGGCAGAGAGAGAGAGAGAGAGAGAGAGAGAGAGAGCTGAGGCAGAGAGAGAGAGAGAGAGAGCGAGAGAGCTGAGGCAGAGAGAGAGGCAGAGAGAGAGAGAGAGAGAGGGCTGAGGCAGAGAGAGAGAGCAAGAGAGCTGAGGCAGAGAGAGAGAGCAAGAGAGCTGAGGCAGAGAGAGAGAGAGAGAGTGAGAGAGCTGAGGCAGAGAGAGCGAGAGAGCTGAGGCAGAGAGAGAGAGAGAGAGCTGAGGCAGAGAGAGAGAGAGCTGAGGCAGAGAGAGAGAGCTGAGGCAGAGTGCGAGAGAGCTAAAGCAGAGTGCGAGAGAGCTAAAGCAGAGTGCGAGAGAGCTAAAGCAGAGAGCGAGAGAGAGCTGAAGCAGAGAGCGAGAGAGAGCTGAAGCAGAGAGAGCAGAGAGAGCTGAAAGCAGAGAGAGCAGAGAGAGAGAGAGAGCTGAGGCAGAGAGAGAGCGAGAGAGCTGAGGCAGAGAGCGAGCGAGAGAGAGCTGAGGCAGAGAGAGAGAGAGCTGAGGCAGAGAGAGAGAGAGCGGGCGAGAGAGAGAGAGCTGAGGCAAAGAGAGAGCGGGCGAGAGATAGCTGAGGCAGAGAGAGAGCGGGCGAGAGAGAGCTGAGGCAGAGAGAGCGCACGCGAGAGAGAGCTGAGGCAGAGAGAGCGCGCGCGAGAGAGAGCGAGGCAGAGAGAGCGCGCGCGAGAGAGAGCTGAGGCAGAGAGAGAGCGTGCGAGAGAGAGCTGAGGCAGAGAGAGAGTTGAGGCAGAGAGAGAGAGCGCGCGAGAGAGCTGAGGCAGAGAGAGAGAGCGCGCGCGAGAGAAAGCGCGCGAGAGAGAGCTGAGGCAGACAGAGAGCACGCGAGAGAGAGCTGAGGCAGAGAGAGAGCGCGCGAGAGAGAGCTGAGGCAGAGAGATAGAGCGCGCGAGAGATGAGGCAGAGAGAGAGAGCGCGAGAGAGCTGAGGCAGAGAGAGAGCGCGAGAGAGTTGAGGCAGAGAGCGCGCGAGAGAGAGCTGAGGCAGAGAGAGAGAGCGCGCGAGAGAGAGCTGAGGCAGAGAGAGAGAGCGCGCGAGAGAGAGCTGAGGCAGAGAGAGAGAGCGCGCGAGAGAGAGCTGAGGCAGAGAGAGAGAGCGCGCGAGAGAGAGCTGAGGCAGAGAGAGAGCGCGCGAGAGAGAGCTGAGGCAGAGAGAGAGCGCGCGAGAGAGAGCTGAGGCAGAGAGAGAGCGCGCGAGAGCTGAGGCAGAGAGAGAGTGCGCGAGAGAGCTGAGGCAGAGAGAGAGCTGAGGCAGAGAGAGAGCGCGCGAGAGAGAGCTGAGGCAGAGAGAGAGCTGAGGCAGAGGGAGAGCGCGCGAGAGAGAGCTGAGGCAGAGAGAGAGCGCGCGAGAGAGAGCTGAGGCAGAGAGAGAGCTGAGGCAGAGAGAGAGCGAGAGAGAGCTGAGGCAGAGAGAGAGCGAGAGAGAGCTGAGGCAGAGAGAGCGCGAGAGAGAGCTGAGGCAGAGAGCGCGAGAGAGAGCTGAGGCAGAGAGAGAGAGAGCGAGAGAGAGAGCTGAGGCAGAGAGAGAGCTGAGGCAGAGAGAGAGAGAGAGAGAGAGCGAGCTGAGGCAGAGAGAGAGAGAGAGAGAGAGAGGGCTGAGGCAGAGAGAGAGAGCAAGAGAGCTGAGGCAGAGAGAGAGAGAGAGAGTGAGAGAGCTGAGGCAGAGAGAGAGCGAGAGAGCTGAGGCAGAGAGAGAGAGAGAGAGCTGAGGCAGAGAGAGAGAGAGCTGAGGCAGAGAGAGAGAGCTGAGGCAGAGTGCGAGAGAGCTAAAGCAGAGTGCGAGAGAGCTAAAGCAGAGTGCGAGAGAGCTAAAGCAGAGTGCGAGAGAGCTAAAGCAGAGTGCGAGAGAGCTAAAGCAGAGAGCGAGAGAGAGCTGAAGCAGAGAGCGAGAGAGAGCTGAAGCAGAGAGCAGAGAGAGCTGAAGCAGAGAGAGCAGAGAGAGAGAGAGAGCTGAGGCAGAGAGAGAGCGAGAGAGCTGAGGCAGAGAGAGAGAGAGAGAGAGCTGAGGCAGAGAGAGAGCGAGAGAGCTGAGGCAGAGAGCGAGCGAGCGAGAGAGAGCTGAGGCAGCGAGAGAGAGAGCTGAGGCAGAGAGAGAGAGAGCGGGCGAGAGAGAGAGAGCTGAGGCAAAGAGAGAGCGGGCGAGAGAGAGCTGAGGCAGAGAGAGAGCGGGCGAGAGAGAGCTGAGGCAGAGAGAGCGCACGCGAGAGAGAGCTTAGGCAGAGAGAGCGCGCGCGAGAGAGAGCGAGGCAGAGAGAGCGCGCGAGAGAGAGAGCTGAGGCAGAGAGAGCGCGCGCGAGAGAGAGCTGAGGCAGAGAGAGCGCGCGCGAGAGTTGAGGCAGAGAGAGCGCGCGCGAGAGAGCTGAGGCAGAGAGAGAGCGTGCGAGAGAGAGCTGAGGCAGAGAGAGAGTTGAGGCAGAGAGGGAGAGCGCGCGAGAGAGCTGAGGCAGAGAGAGAGAGCGCGCGAGAGAGAGCTGAGGCAGACAGAGAGCACGCGAGAGAGAGCTGAGGCAGAGATAGAGCGCGCGAGAGAGAGCTGAGGCAGAGAGAGAGAGCGCGCGAGAGAGCTGAGGAATAGAGAGAGAGCGCGCGAGAGAGCTGAGGAATAGAGAGAGAGCACGCGAGAGCTGAGGAAGAGAGAGAGAGAGCGCGCGAAAGCTGAGGCCGAGAGAGAGAGCGCGAGAGAGCTGAGGCCGAGAGAGAGAGCGCGAGAGAGCTGAGGCCGAGAGAGAGAGCGCGAGAGAGCTGAGGCAGAGAGAGAGCGCGAGAGAGCTGAGGCAGAGAGACAGAGCGCGAGAGAGCTGAGGCAGAGAGAGAGCGCGAGAGAGTTGAGGCAGAGAGCGCGCGAGAGAGAGCTGAGGCAGAGAGAGAGAGCGCGCGAGAGAGAGCTGAGGCAGAGAGAGAGAGAGCGCGCGAGAGAGAGCTGAGGCAGAGAGAGAGAGCGCGCGAGAGAGAGCTGAGGCAGAGAGAGAGAGCGCGCGAGAGAGAGCTGAGGCAGAGAGAGAGCGCGCGAGAGAGAGCTGAGGCAGAGAGAGAGCGCGCGAGAGAGAGCTGAGGCTGAGAGAGAGCGCGGGAGAGAGAGCTGAGGCAGAGAGAGAGCGCGGGAGAGAGAGCTGAGGCAGAGAGAGAGCGCGCGAGAGAGAGCTGAGGCAGAGAGAGAGCGCGCGAGAGCTGAGGCAGAGAGAGAGTGCGCGAGAGAGCTGAGGCAGAGAGAGAGCGAGAGAGAGCTGAGGCAGAGAGAGAGCGCGCGAGAGAGAGCTGAGGCAGAGAGAGAGCTGAGGCAGAGGGAGAGCGCGCGAGAGAGAGCTGAGGCAGAGAGAGAGCGCGCGAGAGAGAGCTGAGTCAGAGAGAGAGCGCGCGAGAGAGAGCTGAGTCAGAGAGAGAGCGCGCGAGAGAGAGCTGAGTCAAAGAGAGAGAGCGCGAGAGAGAGCTGAGGCAGAGAGAGAGCGCGCAAGAGAGTGCTGAGGCAGAGAGAGAGCGCGCGAGAGAGTGCTGAGGCAGAGAGAGCGCGCGCGAGAGAGAGCTGAGGCACAGAAAGAGCGCGCGAGACAGAGCTGAAGCAGAGAGCGCGAGAGAGAGCTGAGGCAGAGAGCGCGAGAGAGAGCTGAGGCAGAGAGCGCGAGAGAGAGCTGAGGCAGAGAGCGCGAGAGAGAGCTGAGGCAGAGAGCGCGAGAGAGAGCTGAGGCAGAGAGAGAGCTGAGGCAGAGTGCGAGAGAGCTAAAGCAGAGTGCGAGAGAGCTAAAGCAGAGTGCGAGAGAGCTAAAGCAGAGAGCGAGAGAGAGCTGAAGCAGAGAGCGAGAGAGAGCTGAAGCAGAGAGAGCAGAGAGAGCTGAAGCAGAGAGAGCAGAGAGAGAGAGAGAGCTGAGGCAGAGAGAGAGCGAGAGAGCTGAGGCAGAGAGCGAGCGAGAGAGAGCTGAGGCAGAGAGAGAGAGAGCTGAGGCAGAGAGAGAGAGAGCGGGCGAGAGAGAGAGAGCTGAGGCAAAGAGAGAGCGGGCGAGAGATAGCTGAGGCAGAGAGAGAGCGGGCGAGAGAGAGCTGAGGCAGAGAGAGCGCACGCGAGAGAGAGCTGAGGCAGAGAGAGCGCGCGCGAGAGAGAGCGAGGCAGAGAGAGCGCGCGCGAGAGAGAGCTGAGGCAGAGAGAGAGCGTGCGAGAGAGAGCTGAGGCAGAGAGAGAGTTGAGGCAGAGAGAGAGAGCGCGCGAGAGAGCTGAGGCAGAGAGAGAGAGCGCGCGCGAGAGAAAGCGCGCGAGAGAGAGCTGAGGCAGACAGAGAGCACGCGAGAGAGAGCTGAGGCAGAGAGAGCGCGCGAGAGAGAGCTGAGGCAGAGAGAGAGCGCGCGAGAGATGAGGCAGAGAGAGAGAGCGCGAGAGAGCTGAGGCAGAGAGAGAGCGCGAGAGAGTTGAGGCAGAGAGCGCGCGAGAGAGAGCTGAGGCAGAGAGAGAGAGCGCGCGAGAGAGAGCTGAGGCAGAGAGAGAGAGCGCGCGAGAGAGAGCTGAGGCAGAGAGAGAGCGCGCGAGAGAGAGCTGAGGCAGAGAGAGAGAGCGCGCGAGAGAGAGCTGAGGCAGAGAGAGAGCGCGCGAGAGAGAGCTGAGGCAGAGAGAGAGCGCGCGAGAGCTGAGGCAGAGAGAGAGTGCGCGAGAGAGCTGAGGCAGAGAGAGAGCTGAGGCAGAGAGAGAGCGCGCGAGAGAGAGCTGAGGCAGAGAGAGAGCTGAGGCAGAGGGAGAGCGCGCGAGAGAGAGCTGAGGCAGAGAGAGAGCGCGCGAGAGAGAGCTGAGGCAGAGAGAGAGCTGAGGCAGAGAGAGAGCGAGAGAGAGCTGAGGCAGAGAGAGAGCGAGAGAGAGCTGAGGCAGAGAGAGCGCGAGAGAGAGCTGAGGCAGAGAGCGCGAGAGAGAGCTGAGGCAGAGAGAGAGAGAGCGAGAGAGAGAGCTGAGGCAGAGAGAGAGCTGAGGCAGAGAGAGAGAGAGAGAGAGCGAGCTGAGGCAGAGAGAGAGAGAGAGAGAGAGAGGGCTGAGGCAGAGAGAGAGAGCAAGAGAGCTGAGGCAGAGAGAGAGAGAGAGAGTGAGAGAGCTGAGGCAGAGAGAGAGCGAGAGAGCTGAGGCAGAGAGAGAGAGAGAGCTGAGGCAGAGAGAGAGAGAGCTGAGGCAGAGAGAGAGAGAGCTGAGGCAGAGAGAGAGAGCTGAGGCAGAGTGCGAGAGAGCTAAAGCAGAGTGCGAGAGAGCTAAAGCAGAGTGCGAGAGAGCTAAAGCAGAGTGCGAGAGAGCTAAAGCAGAGAGCGAGAGAGAGCTGAAGCAGAGAGCGAGAGAGAGCTGAAGCAGAGAGCAGAGAGAGCTGAAGCAGAGAGAGCAGAGAGAGAGAGAGAGCTGAGGCAGAGAGAGAGCGAGAGAGCTGAGGCAGAGAGAGAGAGAGAGAGAGAGAGCTGAGGCAGAGAGAGAGCGAGAGAGCTGAGGCAGAGAGCGAGCGAGAGAGAGCTGAGGCAGAGAGAGAGAGAGCTGAGGCAGAGAGAGAGAGCGGGCGAGAGAGAGAGAGCTGAGGCAAAGAGAGAGCGGGCGAGAGAGAGCTGAGGCAGAGAGAGAGCGGGCGAGAGAGAGCTGAGGCAGAGAGAGCGCACGCGAGAGAGAGCTTAGGCAGAGAGAGCGCGCGCGAGAGAAAACGAGGCAGAGAGAGCGCGCGAGAGAGAGAGCTGAGGCAGAGAGAGCGCGCGCGAGAGAGAGCTGAGGCAGAGAGAGCGCGCGCGAGAGAGAGTTGAGGCAGAGAGAGCGCGCGCGAGAGAGCTGAGGCAGAGAGAGAGCGTGCGAGAGAGAGCTGAGGCAGAGAGAGAGTTGAGGCAGAGAGAGAGAGCGCGCGAGAGAGCTGAGGCAGAGAGAGAGAGCGCGCGAGAGAGAGCTGAGGCAGACAGAGAGCACGCGAGAGAGAGCTGAGGCAGAGAGAGAGCGCGCGAGAGAGAGCTGAGGCAGAGAGAGAGAGCGCGCGAGAGAGCTGAGGAATAGAGAGAGAGCGCGCGAGAGAGCTGAGGAATAGAGAGAGAGCACGCGAGAGCTGAGGAAGAGAGAGAGAGAGCGCGCGAAAGCTGAGGCCGAGAGAGAGAGCGCGAGAGAGCTGAGGCCGAGAGAGAGAGCGCGAGAGAGCTGAGGCAGAGAGAGAGCGCGAGAGAGCTGAGGCAGAGAGACAGAGCGCGAGAGAGCTGAGGCAGAGAGAGAGCGCGAGAGAGTTGAGGCAGAGAGCGCGCGAGAGAGAGCTGAGGCAGAGAGAGAGAGCGCGCGAGAGAGAGCTGAGGCAGAGAGAGAGAGAGAGAGCGCGCGAGAGAGAGCTGAGGCAGAGAGAGAGAGCGCGCGAGAGAGAGCTGAGGCAGAGAGAGAGAGCGCGCGAGAGAGAGCTGAGGCAGAGAGAGAGCGCGCGAGAGAGAGCTGAGGCAGAGAGAGAGCGCGCGAGAGAGAGCTGAGGCTGAGAGAGAGCGCGCGAGAGAGAGCTGAGGCAGAGAGAGAGCGCGGGAGAGAGAGCTGAGGCAGAGAGAGAGCGCGCGAGAGAGAGCTGAGGCAGAGAGAGAGCGCGCGAGAGCTGAGGCAGAGAGAGAGTGCGCGAGAGAGCTGAGGCAGAGAGAGAGCGAGAGAGAGCTGAGGCAGAGAGAGAGCGCGCGAGAGAGAGCTGAGGCAGAGAGAGAGCTGAGGCAGAGAGAGAGCTGAGGCAGAGGGAGAGCGCGCGAGAGAGAGCTGAGGCAGAGAGAGAGCGCGCGAGAGAGAGCTGAGTCAGAGAGAGAGCGCGCGAGAGAGAGCTGAGGCAGAGAGAGAGCGCGCGAGAGAGAGCTGAGTCAGAGAGAGAGCGCGCGAGAGAGAGCTGAGTCAGAGAGAGAGCGCGCGAGAGAGAGCTGAGGCAGAGAGAGAGCGCGCAAGAGAGTGCTGAGGCAGAGAGAGAGCGCGCGAGAGAGTGCTGAGGCAGAGAGAGCGCGCGCGAGAGAGAGCTGAGGCACAGAAAGAGCGCGCGAGACAGAGCTGAAGCAGAGAGCGCGAGAGAGAGCTGAGGCAGAGAGCGCGAGAGAGAGCTGAGGCAGAGAGCGCGAGAGAGAGCTGAGGCAGAGAGCGCGAGAGAGAGCTGAGGCAGAGAGCGCGAGAGAGAGCTGAGGCAGAGAGAGAGAGCGCGCGAGAGAGCTGAGGCAGAGAGAGAGAGCGCGCGAGAGAGAGCTGAGGCAGACAGAGAGCACGCGAGAGAGAGCTGAGGCAGAGAGAGAGCGCGCGAGAGAGAGCTGAGGCAGAGAGAGAGAGCGCGCGAGAGAGCTGAGGAATAGAGAGAGAGCGCGCGAGAGAGCTGAGGAATAGAGAGAGAGCACGCGAGAGCTGAGGAAGAGAGAGAGAGAGCGCGCGAAAGCTGAGGCCGAGAGAGAGAGCGCGAGAGAGCTGAGGCCGAGAGAGAGAGCGCGAGAGAGCTGAGGCAGAGAGAGAGCGCGAGAGAGCTGAGGCAGAGAGACAGAGCGCGAGAGAGCTGAGGCAGAGAGAGAGCGCGAGAGAGTTGAGGCAGAGAGCGCGCGAGAGAGAGCTGAGGCAGAGAGAGAGAGCGCGCGAGAGAGAGCTGAGGCAGAGAGAGAGAGAGAGCGCGCGAGAGAGAGCTGAGGCAGAGAGAGAGAGCGCGCGAGAGAGAGCTGAGGCAGAGAGAGAGAGCGCGCGAGAGAGAGCTGAGGCAGAGAGAGAGCGCGCGAGAGAGAGCTGAGGCAGAGAGAGAGCGCGCGAGAGAGAGCTGAGGCAGAGAGAGAGCGCGCGAGAGAGAGCTGAGGCTGAGAGAGAGCGCGGGAGAGAGAGCTGAGGCAGAGAGAGAGCGCGGGAGAGAGAGCTGAGGCAGAGAGAGAGCGCGCGAGAGAGAGCTGAGGCAGAGAGAGAGCGCGCGAGAGCTGAGGCAGAGAGAGAGTGCGCGAGAGAGCTGAGGCAGAGAGAGAGCGAGAGAGAGCTGAGGCAGAGAGAGAGCGCGCGAGAGAGAGCTGAGGCAGAGAGAGAGCTGAGGCAGAGGGAGAGCGCGCGAGAGAGAGCTGAGGCAGAGAGAGAGCGCGCGAGAGAGAGCTGAGTCAGAGAGAGAGCGCGCGAGAGAGAGCTGAGGCAGAGAGAGAGCGCGCGAGAGAGAGCTGAGTCAGAGAGAGAGCGCGCGAGAGAGAGCTGAGTCAGAGAGAGAGCGCGCGAGAGAGAGCTGAGGCAGAGAGAGAGCGCGCAAGAGAGTGCTGAGGCAGAGAGAGAGCGCGCGAGAGAGTGCTGAGGCAGAGAGAGCGCGCGCGAGAGAGAGCTGAGGCACAGAAAGAGCGCGCGAGACAGAGCTGAAGCAGAGAGCGCGAGAGAGAGCTGAGGCAGAGAGCGCGAGAGAGAGCTGAGGCAGAGAGCGCGAGAGAGAGCTGAGGCAGAGAGCGCGAGAGAGAGCTGAGGCAGAGAGCGCGAGAGAGAGCTGAGGCAAAGAGCGCGAGAGAGAGCTGAGGCAGAGAGAGCGAGAGAGAGCTGAGGCAGAGAGCGCGAGAGAGAGCTGAGGCAGAGAGCGCGAGAGAGAGCTGAGGCAGAGAGAGAGAGCGCGCGAGAGAGAGCTGAGGCAGAGAGAGAGAGCGCGCGAGAGAGAGCTGAGGCAGAGAGAGAGCGCGCGAGAGAGAGCTGAGGCAGAGAGAGAGCGCGCGAGAGAGAGCTGAGGCAGAGAGAGAGCGCGCGAGAGAGAGCTGAGGCAGAGAGAGAGCGCGCGAGAGAGAGCTGAGGCAGAGAGAGAGCGCGGGAGAGAGAGCTGAGGCAGAGAGAGAGCGCGCGAGAGCTGAGGCAGAGAGAGAGCGCGCGAGAGAGAGCTGAGGCAGAGAGAGAGCGCGCGAGAGAGAGCTGAGGCAGAGAGAGAGCTGAGGAAGAGAGAGAGCTGAGGCAGAGAGAGAGCGCGGGAGAGAGAGCTGAGGCAGAGAGAGAGCGCGCGAGAGAGAGCTGAGGCAGAGAGAGAGCGCGCGAGAGCTGAGGCAGAGAGAGAGTGCGCGAGAGAGCTGAGGCAGAGAGAGAGCGAGAGAGAGCTGAGGCAGAGAGAGAGCGCGCGAGAGAGAGCTGAGGCAGAGAGAGAGCTGAGGCAGAGGGAGAGCGCGCGAGAGAGAGCTGAGGCAGAGAGAGAGCGCGCGAGAGAGAGCTGAGGCAGAGAGAGAGCGCGCGAGAGAGAGCTGAGGCAGAGAGAGAGCGCGCGAGAGAGAGCTGAGTCAGAGAGAGAGCGCGCGAGAGAGAGCTGAGGCAGAGAGAGCGCGCAAGAGAGTGCTGAGGCAGAGAGAGAGCGCGCGAGAGAGTGCTGAGGCAGAGAGAGCGCGCGCGAGAGAGAGCTGAGGCACAGAAAGAGCGCGCGAGACAGAGCTGAAGCAGAGAGCGCGAGAGAGAGCTGAGGCAGAGAGCGCGAGAGAGAGCTGAGGCAGAGAGCGCGAGAGAGAGCTGAGGCAGAGAGCGCGAGAGAGAGCTGAGGCAGAGAGCGCGAGAGAGAGCTGAGGCAAAGAGCGCGAGAGAGAGCTGAGGCAGAGAGCGCGAGAGAGAGCTGAGGCAGAGAGCGCGAGAGAGAGCTGAGGCAGAGAGCGCGAGAGAGAGCTGAGGCAGAGAGCGCGAGAGAGAGCTGAGGCAGAGAGCGCGAGAGAGAGCTGAGGCAGAGAGCGCGAGAGAGAGCTGAGGCAGAGAGCGCGAGAGAGAGCTGAGGCAGAGAGCGCGAGAGAGAGCTGAGGCAGAGAGCGCGAGAGAGAGCTGAGGCAGAGAGCGCGAGAGAGAGCTGAGGCAGAGAGCGCGAGAGAGAGCTGAGGCAGAGAGCGCGAGAGAGAGCTGAGGCAGAGAGCGCGAGAGAGAGCTGAGGCAGAGAGCGCGAGAGAGAGCTGAGGCAGAGAGCGCGAGAGAGAGCTGAGGCAGAGAGCGCGAGAGAGAGCTGAGGCAGAGAGCGCGAGAGAGAGCTGAGGCAGAGAGAGCGAGAGAGAGCTGAGGCAGAGAGAGCGAGAGAGAGCTGAGGCAGAGAGCGAGAGAGAGCTGAGGCAGAGAGAGCGAGAGAGAGCTGAGGCAGAGAGAGCGAGAGAGAGCTGAGGCAGAGAGAGCGAGAGAGAGCTGAGGCAGAGAGAGAGAGCTGAGGCAGAGAGAGAGAGCTGAGGCAGAGAGAGAGAGCTGAGGCAGAGAGAGAGAGCTGAGGCAGAGAGAGAGAGCTGAGGCAGAGAGAGAGCGCTGAGGCAGAAAGAGAGCGCGCGAGAGAGAGCTGACGCAGAGAGAGAGCGCGCGAGATAGAGCTGAGGCAGAGAGAGAGCGCGCGAGAGAGCTGAGGCAGAGAGAGAGAGCTGAGGCAGAGAGAGAGAGAGCTGAGGCAGAGAGAGAGAGAGAGAGAGCTGAGGCAGAGAGAGAGAGAGAGAGAGCTGAGGCAGAGAGAGAGAGAGCTGAGGCAGAGAGAGCGAGAGAGAGCTGAGGCAGAGAGAGCGAGAGAGCTGAGGCAGAGAGAGCGAGAGAGAGCTGAGGCAGAGAGAGCGAGAGAGAGCTGAGGCAGAGAGAGCGAGAGAGAGCTGAGGCAGAGAGAGCGAGAGAGAGCTGAGGCAGAGAGAGCGAGAGAGAGCTGAGGCAGAGAGAGCGAGAGAGAGCTGAGGCAGAGAGAGCGAGAGAGAGCTGAGGCAGAGAGAGCGAGAGAGAGCTGAGGCAGAGAGAGCGAGAGAGAGCTGAGGCAGAGAGAGCGAGAGAGAGCTGAGGCAGAGAGAGCGAGAGAGAGCTGAGGCAGAGAGAGCGAGAGAGAGCTGAGGCAGAGAGAGCGAGAGAGAGCTGAGGCAGAGAGAGCGAGAGAGAGCTGAGGCAGAGAGAGCGAGAGAGAGCTGAGGCAGAGAGAGCGAGAGAGAGCTGAGGCAGAGAGAGCGAGAGAGAGCTGAGGCAGAGAGCGAGAGAGAGCTGAGGCAGAGAGCGAGAGAGAGCTGAGGCAGAGAGCGAGAGAGAGCTGAGGCAGAGAGTGAGAGAGAGCTGAGGCAGAGAGCGAGAGAGAGCTGAGGCAGAGAGCGAGAGAGAGCAGAGGCAGAGAGAGCGAGAGAGAGCTGAGGCAGAGAGAGCGAGAGAGAGCTGAGGCAGAGAGAGCTGAGGCAGAGAGAGCGAGAGAGAGCTGAGGCAGAGAGAGCGAGAGAGAGCTGAGGCAGAGAGAGCGCGCGCGAGAGAGAGCTGAGGCAGAGAGAGCGCGCGCGAGAGAGAGCTGAGGCAGAGAGAGCGCGCGCGAGAGAGAGCTGAGGCAGAGAGAGCGCGCGCGAGAGAGAGCTGAGGCAGAGAGAGCGCGCGCGAGAGAGAGCTGAGGCAGAGAGAGAGCGTGCGAGAGAGAGCTGAGGCAGAGAGAGAGTTGAGGCAGAGAGAGAGTTGAGGCAGAGAGAGAGAGAGCGCGCGAGAGAGCTGAGGCAGAGAGAGAGAGAGCGCGCACGCGAGAGAGTGCGCGCGAGAGAGAGCTGAGGCAGACAGAGAGCACGCGAGAGAGAGCTGAGGCAGAGAGAGAGAGCGCGCGAGAGAGAGCTGAGGCAGAGAGAGAGAGCGCGCGAGAGAGCTGAGGAACAGAGAGAGAGCGCGCGAGAGCTGAGGAAGAGAGAGAGAGCGCGCGAGAGCTGAGGCTGAGAGAGAGAGCGCGAGAGAGCTGAGGCCGAGAGAGAGAGCGCGAGAGAGCTGAGGCAGAGAGAGAGCGCGAGAGAGCTGAGAGAGAGAGAGAGCGCGAGAGAGCTGAGGCAGAGAGCTGAGGCAGAGAGAGCGAGAGAGAGCTGAGGCAGAGAGAGCGAGAGAGAGCTGAGGCAGAGAGAGCGCGCGCGAGAGAGAGCTGAGGCAGGGAGAGCGCGCGCGAGAGAGAGCTGAGGCAGAGAGAGCGCGCGCGAGAGAGAGCTGAGGCAGAGAGAGAGTTGAGGCAGAGAGAGAGAGAGCGCGCGAGAGAGCTGAGGCAGAGAGAGAGAGAGCGCGCACGCGAGAGAGAGCGCGCGAGAGAGAGCTGAGGCAGACAGAGAGCACGCGAGAGAGAGCTGAGGCAGAGAGAGAGCGCGCGAGAGAGAGCTGAGGCAGAGAGAGAGAGCGCGCGAGAGCTGAGGAAGAGAGAGAGAGCGCGCGAGAGCTACGGCCGAGAGAGAGAGCGCGAGAGAGCTGAGGCCGAGAGAGAGAGCGCGAGAGAGCTGAGGCAGAGAGAGAGCGCGAGAGAGCTGAGGCAGAGAGAGAGAGCGCGAGAGAGCTGAGGCAGAGAGAGAGCGCGAGAGAGCTGAGGCAGAGAGAGAGCGCGCGAGAGAGCTGAGGCAGAGAGAGAGCGCGCGAGAGAGAGCTGAGGCAGAGAGAGAGCGAGAGAGAGCTGAGGCAGAGAGAGAGCGAGAGAGAGCTGAGGCAGAGAGCGCGCGAGAGAGAGCTGAGGCAGAGAGAGAGAGCGCCGCGAGAGAGAGCTGAGGCAGAGAGAGAGAGAGAGCGCGCGAGAGAGAGTTGAGGCAGAGAGAGAGAGAGCGCACGAGAGAGAGCTGAGGCAGAGAGAGAGCGCGCGAGAGAGAGCTGAGGCAGAGAGAGAGCGCGCGAGAGAGAGCTGAGGCAGACAGAGAGAGCGCGCGAGAGAGAGCTGAGGCAGAGAGAGAGAGCGCGCGAGAGAGAGCTGAGGCAGAGAGAGAGCGCGCGAGAGCTGAGGCAGAGAGAGAGTGCGCGAGAGAGCTGAGGCAGAGAGAGAGCGAGAGAGAGCTGAGGCAGAGAGAGAGCGCGCGAGAGAGAGCTGAGGCAGAGAGAGAGCTGAGGCAGAGGGAGAGCGCGCGAGAGAGAGCTGAGGCAGAGAGAGAGCGCGCGAGAGAGAGCTGAGTCAGAGAGAGAGCGCGCGAGAGAGAGCTGAGGCAGAGAGAGAGCGCGCGAGAGAGAGCTGAGTCAGAGAGAGAGCGCGCGAGAGAGAGCTGAGTCAGAGAGAGAGCGCGCGAGAGAGAGCTGAGGCAGAGAGAGAGCGCGCAAGAGAGTGCTGAGGCAGAGAGAGAGCGCGCGAGAGAGTGCTGAGGCAGAGAGAGCGCGCGCGAGAGAGAGCTGAGGCACAGAAAGAGCGCGCGAGACAGAGCTGAAGCAGAGAGCGCGAGAGAGAGCTGAGGCAGAGAGCGCGAGAGAGAGCTGAGGCAGAGAGCGCGAGAGAGAGCTGAGGCAGAGAGCGCGAGAGAGAGCTGAGGCAGAGAGCGCGAGAGAGAGCTGAGGCAAAGAGCGCGAGAGAGAGCTGAGGCAGAGAGAGCGAGAGAGAGCTGAGGCAGAGAGCGCGAGAGAGAGCTGAGGCAGAGAGCGCGAGAGAGAGCTGAGGCAGAGAGAGAGAGCGCGCGAGAGAGAGCTGAGGCAGAGAGAGAGAGCGCGCGAGAGAGAGCTGAGGCAGAGAGAGAGCGCGCGAGAGAGAGCTGAGGCAGAGAGAGAGCGCGCGAGAGAGAGCTGAGGCAGAGAGAGAGCGCGCGAGAGAGAGCTGAGGCAGAGAGAGAGCGCGCGAGAGAGAGCTGAGGCAGAGAGAGAGCGCGGGAGAGAGAGCTGAGGCAGAGAGAGAGCGCGCGAGAGCTGAGGCAGAGAGAGAGCGCGCGAGAGAGAGCTGAGGCAGAGAGAGAGCGCGCGAGAGAGAGCTGAGGCAGACAGAGAGAGCGCGCGAGAGAGAGCTGAGGCAGAGAGAGAGAGCGCGCGAGAGAGAGCTGAGGCAGAGAGAGAGCGCGCGAGAGCTGAGGCAGAGAGAGAGTGCGCGAGAGAGCTGAGGCAGAGAGAGAGCGCGCGAGAGAGAGCTGAGGCAGAGAGAGAGCGCGCGAGAGAGAGCTGAGGCAGAGAGAGAGCGCGCGAGAGAGAGCTGAGGCAGAGAGAGAGCGCGGGAGAGAGAGCTGAGGCAGAGAGAGAGCGCGCGAGAGCTGAGGCAGAGAGAGAGCGCGCGAGAGAGAGCTGAGGCAGAGAGAGAGCGCGCGAGAGAGAGCTGAGGCAGACAGAGAGAGCGCGCGAGAGAGAGCTGAGGCAGAGAGAGAGAGCGCGCGAGAGAGAGCTGAGGCAGAGAGAGAGCGCGGGAGAGAGAGCTGAGGCAGAGAGAGAGCGCGGGAGAGAGAGCTGAGGCAGAGAGAGAGCGCGGGCGAGAGAGAGCTGAGGCAGAGAGAGAGCGCGCGAGAGCTGAGGCAGAGAGAGAGCGCGCGAGAGCTGAGGCAGAGAGAGAGCGCGCGAGAGCTGAGGCAGAGAGAGCGAGCGAGAGAGAGCTGAGGCAGAGAGAGAGAGCGCGCGAGAGAGAGCTGACGCAGAGAGAGAGCGCGCGAGAGAGAGCTGAGGCAGAGAGAGAGCGCGCGATAGAGAGCTGAGGCAGAGAGAGGGCGCGCGAGAGAGAGCTGAGGCAGAGAGAGAGCGAGCGAGAGAGAGCTGAGGCAGAGAGAGAGCGCTGAGGCAGAGAGAGAGCGCGCGAGAGAGAGCTGAGGCAGAGAGAGAGCTGAGGCAGAGAGAGAGCGCGCGAGAGAGAGCTGAGGCAGAGAGAGAGCGCGCGAGAGAGAGCTGAGGCAGAGATAGAGCGCGCTAGAGAGAGCTGAGGCAGAGAGAGAGCGCGCGAGAGAGAGCTGAGGCAGAGAGAGAGCGCGCGAGAGAGAGCTGAGGCAGAGAGAGAGCGCGCGAGAGAGAGCTGAGGCAGAGAGAGAGCGCGCGAGAGAGTGCTGAGGCAGAGAGAGCGCGCGCGAGAGAGAGCTGAGGCACAGAGAGAGCGCGCGAGACAGAGCTGAAGCAGAGTGAGCGCGAGAGAGAGCTGAGGAAGAGAGAGCTGAGGCAGAGAGCGCGAGAGAGAGCTGAGGCAGAGAGCGCGAGAGAGAGCTGAGGCAGAGAGCGCGAGAGAGAGCTGAGGCAGAGAGCGCGAGAGAGAGCTGAGGCAGAGAGCGCGAGAGAGAGCTGAGGCAGAGAGCGCGAGAGAGAGCTGAGGCAGAGAGCGCGAGAGAGAGCTGAGGCAGAGAGCGCGAGAGAGAGCTGAGGCAGAGAGCGCGAGAGAGAGCTGAGGCAGAGAGCGCGAGAGAGAGCTGAGGCAGAGAGAGCGAGAGAGAGCTGAGGCAGAGAGAGCGAGAGAGAGCTGAGGCAGAGAGAGCGAGAGAGAGCTGAGGCAGAGAGAGAGAGCTGAGGCAGAGAGAGAGAGCTGAGGCAGAGAGAGAGAGCTGAGGCAGAGAGAGAGAGCTGAGGCAGAGAGAGAGCGCTGAGGCAGAAAGAGAGCGAGCGAGAGAGATCTGACGCAGAGAGAGAGCGCGCGAGAGAGAGCTGACGCAGAGAGAGAGCTGAGGCAGAGAGAGAGCGCGCGAGAGAGAGCTGAGGCAGAGAGAGAGAGAGCTGAGGCAGAGAGAGAGAGCTGAGGCAGAGAGAGAGAGAGAGCTGAAGCAGAGAGAGAGAGAGAGAGCTGAGGCAGAGAGAGAGAGAGAGAGCTGAGGCAGAGAGAGAGAGAGAGAGCTGAGGCAGAGAGAGAGAGAGCTGAGGCAGAGAGAGCGAGAGAGAGCTGAGGCAGAGAGAGCGAGAGAGAGCTGAGGCAGAGAGAGCGAGAGAGAGCTGAGGCAGAGAGAGCGAGAGAGAGCTGAGGCAGAGAGAGCGAGAGAGAGCTGAGGCAGAGAGAGCGAGAGAGAGCTGAGGCAGAGAGAGCGAGAGAGAGCTGAGGCAGAGAGCGAGAGAGAGCTGAGGCAGAGAGAGCGAGAGAGAGCTGAGGCAGAGAGCGAGAGAGAGCTGAGGCAGAGAGCGAGAGAGAGCTGAGGCAGAGAGAGCGAGAGAGAGCTGAGGCAGAGAGAGCGAGAGAGAGCTGAGGCAGAGAGAGCGAGAGAGAGCTGAGGCAGAGAGAGCGAGAGAGAGCTGAAGCAGAGAGCGAGAGAGAGCTGAGGCAGAGAGCGAGAGAGAGCAGAGGCAGAGAGAGCGAGAGAGAGCTGAGGCAGAGAGAGCTGAGGCAGAGAGAGCGAGAGAGAGCTGAGGCAGAGAGCGCGAGAGAGAGCTGAGGCAGAGAGAGCGAGAGAGAGCTGAGGCAGAGAGAGCGAGAGAGAGCTGAGGCAGAGAGAGCGAGAGAGAGCTGAGGCAGAGAGAGCGAGAGAGAGCTGAGGCAGAGAGAGCGAGAGAGAGCTGAGGCAGAGAGAGAGAGCTGAGGCAGAGAGAGAGAGCTGAGGCAGAGAGCATATCTGGTCATATCAGGGGATACTTATCTGCAGGATTTTGGTAAACTACAAGCTCAGCACGTCAATCTCAAAGTGTTTATATCATTTGGCTGCAGAGGTGGTCTTGTAATTATGTTGAATTTATCTGCAAATCCTACCATTTAAATATGTTTTGTGTATGGTGAATTAATTTGAAAGAGTATATCATTTCCCCAAAAAATTCAAGTCAGAACAGAAATATTTTTATAAGACCACACAAGTAGATAGAAAATAGCTAGTCTCCCCACTTACTGCACATACCAGAATTAAATAGCTTAAGAGACTATGTGATTATGTAATAAAGATTGTTGCTGTTCAAGTAAAATATGGCACAAGACATCAGCCTGCAAAAAAACCCACAGGCACCTGCATATATAGAGTAACTTTTGATACAATTGTAATGATGATTGAAAATCTCTAATACCCATTTAAAAAAATTAAAAAAATTACAAACTGACATTGATGTTGTAGTCAAAAGACTTCTGAACTTTAAATCCATGCAAAAATTTGTCTAGAAGAGTGCCAGAATAGTGTTGGCTTTAAAAGGTTGCCCACTAATAATGGGGAATTATCCATTATTCCCCGCCCCCCGAATCATTTCATGTCAGTGCAAACAAACTGGGATTAAGCCCCATGAGTTTGGGGTATGACTAACGGGGCACAACTCCAATTCATTTGTAGTGGTATAGAAGGGAACAGAGAAGAGAATTGCACTATTGGTATACAGTACAAGTATTGACATTTGACCATTTTTACATGATGAGCACATATTAATACATAGCATGTCGTTCTCTGGTAGAGGGACATGCCAGGTACTGATCGTCACTACGGGCAGTGTCTACTAGTTGCAGAAAGATTGGAAACCGCAGTTCAGCACCTCCTCTTGGAAGCCAATTTTTCCCATCCTGAAGATTCTTTTATAATTTTGTTTATTACTTCGTGAGTAACTTTCATTTTAATACAACAAAAACAAAGAAGCCGAAAGCTACATCCAATATGACAAAAATACACAGTGAAATACCTATTTATCTCTTGAAAAAGGGTAATTTAGTAAAACCCTTGGCCAAAGCGTTATAAGCCTGCTAGTCACATCAAGGCATGACAGTTAGCAGGTCCTAACACTAACTGATTAAAATTCTTATTTACCTCTATAATTAGAGGAAGAATGATCGCATTGGATCTGTCACAACCAGCTGCATGCAAGAACTGCTCACTTCGAAAGTGGGGAGGGGCGAGCTTAAACCCTGGGAGGGAGGGACCACTGACCTCCAAAACAGCTGAGACCAGCTGGCCCCTCCCTCCCAGGGTTTAAGCTCAACCCTTCCCACTTTCCAAGTGAGGAGGTCTTGCATGCACTAATCAGTTAGTGTTAGGTCCTGCTAATGGTCATGCCTTGATGTGGCTAGCAGGCTTATAGCGCTTTGGCCAAAGGGTTTAACTAAATGATCCTTTTTCAAGAGATATATAGGTATTTCACTGTGAATTTGTGTCATATTGGGTGTAGCTTTCGGCTTCTTTGTTGTATGCATTTAGCCACGCCTACATAGCACTCCAATTGACACACACACACACACACACACACACACACACACACACACACACACACACACACACACACACACACATATTATGTGGTCATTTTTGGGGTTCATTAGAGCTTGCTGCGGATATGTGTGTTTATTAACATTTCATTTTAAGAAAGAAAGAAATGCACAAGAACAAAAATAGGTAATATGTGGGAAAGAAGGGTCTAGGATGAAATGAACTGCACATGTCAATTACCGTGCTGCATACTCTGTCTGCTCTAATATTGGTAATGTTAGAAAAGCTTGGGACCTACGTGAAGTCCTGCAGGATAACTCGTGCTGGTCGAAACGGGACCTCCACATTCTTGTGCTGGGTAACGTTCCAGTTTAAGATGTTTTCAATGTCACTTTGCTTTACCAGGAATTCGTCACAATTTCTGATGGCAGCCTCAAGGAGGACTCTAATAGAGAATGGCAGACGCTCTGAAAAGGGAGGAAGGAATCCGCTCATTGTGAAGTGCTACTACAGCAGAATAAACACAAACAAAACAAGGATTGCTCGAGGATGGGAAACATTCCCGGAAATAGATAAACTGGTGAGCGTTGATGCTCATGTTATATTGGGATTTCTGCTACATGGCATATCCAAGTACAGAAGAGTATAACTCTCTCCAAATTACCCACGGTCTGAGAAACCGCCTCAATGTTCCCGACATCCCACACAATTGCTGCCATAGATTTATAAACCACAGGAGAAACAGACAGAGACCAGTGAATCCATTCACTTTGAAATTCAAAAGAAGGTATCCCCCTGTAACCTTTCAATATTTTGGGAGATGCTATGATAAAGCTACCCCTTCTCCTATGATAGAGCTGTTCTATTATACAGCACCATAGTGTGAGGTCGTCAGGTATTGTAGCACTCAAGATTAAATAACTAAATACTCTTCTAATTCTTGACTTTGCAAATCATACCTTGTGGCCAGTGGCAGAAATAATCACAGCACAGGGTCAGCATTTAATAGTGAAATATCACACACAGAAAAATCTGCAGGACGTTTTTCTATTGCAGTCAATATTACCACGGCAAGTCCCTAAATCACACAATTTTGCAACTCGACGCTCCACTGTTGAGATATCGCAAATTGCCCAATAATGCACCAAAGACGTTCACCGTGCTTCGTTAGGCCTCGGCCTGGTGCCTCGGGCCGCGCTCAGCCGCGCTCCTGCTCTGCCTTGCCTGCTCAAGCTGGGGCTTTTTTGCGTCCTGGCAGGCGAGGCAGTGAGTGCGCTTTGGGGGCGGGCGAAGGCGTGGTGGGGCTAGTCCCTCGTTCCCATTGGATGGTTGCGGACACATGACCGCTCCTCCGCTCCCCTCAGCGCCAAAATTCAAACCTGCCTGTCTCCTGAAAATTTCTGATCCTCCGCACGCATGCGGAAGCGGCTGCTAAAGCCGCGCTGATCACAGATGCAGGCATCTGCTCAGCACGGCTCAGCACGGCCTGCTGTACAATGTCCCAGGCCTTAGCTACATGTGTACATACAGTGTTCCAGTGTACTAGGGGCTTGAATCACAACTAAGTTTTTTTATTTTCGCTCCCAAATTATCACCATTGTTTATTTTTACAAACTTACTCCACTTTTATTCTTTTTATTTTTTTTACCACTCAAATTTTTTTTAAGCTAATACATACCGTATCTTGAATCGCTTAGTTTGTTGAGATTGTAAAACTTCTTGTCTGGTTGCGCAGAGTCGAGGGGCTCCGCTATGTGCTCAAAGGGGTTGCTCATGATGAAAGTTTCGCGCACACCTGAAAAGGACATAGAAATAAAATGTGAGCGAATGAAAATGGGTTATTTAAGGGATGGCCAACACCGGTCCTCAAGGGCCACCAACAGGTCAGGTTTTAAGGATATCTCTGATTCAGCACAGGTGGCTAAATCAGTGGCTCAGTCTGAATGGCTGAGCCACCTGTGCTGAAGCTGGGATATCCTTATTACTTGGCCTGCTGGTGGTCCTTGAGAACTGGAGTTTGCCACCCCAGGGTTATACATTGTCTGCTATTCTCCGACACAATTAATTTCATGCAAAGTAAGTTGTTGAGATTGAAATCTTGCATCTGTGTATAGTATCATTTTATTTATCATCTTGGGTCAGATGTATAGATTTATTTTTCAAATAATTCGAAAGGAAACATTTGCACAGTTTTCTGCCAATACACAAAGACAC
Organism: Ascaphus truei; assembly: GCF_040206685.1. Taxonomy (NCBI): domain Eukaryota; kingdom Metazoa; phylum Chordata; class Amphibia; order Anura; family Ascaphidae; genus Ascaphus; species Ascaphus truei. The sequence goes on from NC_134483.1 coordinate 129,464,812, forward strand.
GTTACAGTCTATACAAGCGAATACTAAAAAAGGGTCTTATGTAATAGTTCTGCTTAGTAAATGTGAGCCCGAATGCTATTCAATAACAGGGATATGTGCTAAAATGAAGTAACAATTTTTTTTTTAATAATCTGTGTGTTTATATTTAAAGGATACAACAGACGACAGAGAAGCCCAATGCTACATCCACCATGACAGAAATACACAGTAAAATACTTATATATTCTCTTGAAAAAGGATCATTTAGTTTAACCCTTTGTCCAAAGCGTTGTAAGCTTGCGAGCCACGACACGGCAGACACCCGTTCACAAGGCCTAACACTACCAGATAAAATACTAATATACCTCTATTAGGATTAAAATTCTCATTTACCTCTATTAGGAGGGAGAAAGAACAACATTGGATCTATATCCAGTAGAATGAAAGGACCTACTAACTTGGGAAGTGGGGAGCGGCGGGCTTAAAACCTAGGAAGGGAGGAGCCACTAACCTCCAACAGCTGAAACATTTTACTGAATATGGATCCAATGTTGGTCCTATCACCCTCCTAATAGAGGTAAATGATAATTTTAATCCTAGTATAGGTGTATTAGTATTTTATCTGGTAGTGTTAGGACCTGTGAGCAGGGTCTGCCTTTATGTGGCTCACAGGCTTACGAAGCTTTGGCCAAAGGGTTAAACAAAATGACCCTTTTTCAAGAGAATATATAAGTATTTTACTGTGTATTTTTGTCATACTGGAAGTGGCATTGGGCTTTTTTGTTTTTTGTGATATGTGGTTATGCATACATAATTCCGGTTATGCTGCTACAATTCCTATATATATGTTTTTCTGAAGAAAAGTGCAATTTCTTGATAGAACTCTTACAGATTGTTTTAACCAATAACTTTCAGATTTGGCAAACAATTCTATTTGCAAGTAGAGGGTACGGTGATCGGTGCTCATATGGCCCCATCGTATGCGAATATTTGTATTTTTTTAATATTTTTATGTATTTCAGCCCATGAGGAACTTCCCACGGAACGAAATGCGTAGGGCAGTGGAGCAGGACCAGACTACCAAGCAAAGTACAAGCTGCAGGACCCCCACCCAATTACCGGTGACAGCGACGCTTCCGGAAATGACATCGTCCCCACAGATAGGAGTGAGAGAGGAGTGAGGCTGGTGTGCACTGTGTGTCGGTTTCTGGTCTTAATGCTTAAGGCCGAGTCCCCGGTAGTCACGGCGGCGTGCGCACGCCACACACCACAGCCCTCTATTGGGCAGGCCCCACTGGCTGTGTGTGTGGGCGCGCAAAGAACTGTGATGTGTACGCTAGCAGGGAAGACAAGAATTTTGTCTTTCCCCGACGTGGTCACGTGGCGACACACAGCCAATGGCAGGGCAGATATGCCCCATCCCTATCTACGGTACTTGCAGACCGCCGATCGCGGCTGTAGTCACTGCATATGCCGACAGGCGCGCCTGCAGCCAGGTGGACCGGGGACGTAGTCTAAGGCTAGGTCCCCGCTGCAGCGCCCGCCAGTGACAAGAGCCGCCCATCAATGGGGCCGATCCCGCTACCCAACTTGCCCACCACCAGATTTCTCTGAAGACAGGAAATCTGTGTTCACAACTTGCGACGGAGCACTGGCCACGCCCCCCAGCGGTTCAGCCAGAGGGCGAACCTGCCAGGTGACATCATGGCCGCGCCCCCCGTCACGCCCACCCAGTCTTTCCCCCTGCAGTTCACCGCAGAACGGGGAACTCAAAAGCATGCACCGCCAGCCTGGTAAGAGCGTGTGCAGCGCCGACACCGGGGCCTCAGCCTAAGACAGATCGCCGTTTGTGAGTGTATTGTCTTTTTCTTTTGTTTGTTTTAGTAAATTGCATCTGTTCAATGGTGTTTTTCTCTTATTTCTATGAGCGGAGGATCGGAGGTATCATATTATACTGGTTATCTGACCCCCATCCCATACCTGCAATACTGAGGTTCCAGACACCACCTTAAGGAGGTTTAAGCTCTTCATCGCCTTATTCTAATGCATAGCATGTGAGTGCAATGATTTGGGCTTTTTGTACCTCTCTATTTTGAAGCTATTTTGCCGTGTTGCACTATTTTTTTCCCCCTTAGTTTATTAAAATCTAAAATGTAAGGTCTTTTTGAAACCTGTACACTATGTTTTTTAATAATTTATTTCAAATGAAACCGTTATTATCACGGTTTCCCAAATGTTTCCGGACCTGAATATTTTACTCTAAGAGGGAATGACCCTCTACATTAACTGCCCAGTCATGATATTCCTCCCACCATGTTTCAGTATTGCAGTACGATATCATACTGCTCCCTTCTAGCTACTAATGGAAGCTCTTCAATTTTAGGCTTCTTGCATTAGCAAGCAGGCACTTAAGGTTTTTACCAGTCTATGCTATTATCTTGTCCGCTTCACCCTTTCTACTCCCATTGAATTTAGTCTTTAGAACATTACTAGTGGAAACAGCTGTCTGTGAGTAGATTTTACTGGTTATGCACTTCTTTAACCCAGGCGGTGCTGAAAAGTTGTGCAATATGACAGGCATAGGCATATAGGGGTCCTTGTTAAAATGGACATGAAGTAAAAAAGGGACACCGTCTATTTGCATGACATTTCCCAGAATCCCGTGCTGCAGTGCAAGCACTTTGTGCTAGGAGATGTGGTGAAAGACAGGTCTGCAACACTGCCTGAGACATGTGAAGGTGCTCACAAGTGTTATTTGTATTTGCTGGTATTATCTGTATTGAATATGGGTGCCTCCCTGCTTGCCAAACAAACAATCTCTTCCCCCTACTCCACCCTCAAGACCCATTGCCATTTCCCCATTCCTATACTGTCAAATCCATTACCTCTTGCTTGTCTCTTCCTCTCCTTCCTAATTTAAAATCTCCTTCAACTTTTCTAACATCCTCCCCCTAGCATAGAAGACCCCTCTTTGTTGAATCCAACAAATCTATTTGAATGGGTCAACTCAGAACTGGCCTGACTATCTATGCTGTTACCCAGCTACCTACCTGTTCCTGGTCCTCCCTCACAGCTCCACTAGTCCCAGCCAGGGCCTGCTCAGTGAACAATAAACTCCTTTCAAGATGGTTAATGTCCCCCTCTTCAGATCAGCAATCCTAGACTCCAAAAGAGACCTGTTCACACTCAGGGCAGCCGACAGCGTTCCCTTGGGACCCAGCACTAGACTTTTGACCTGGGCCACCGGTGTCAGTGGAATTGCAAGCCACCCCCCCCACACTCTTATGCTCCCCCCCCCCATGTATTTCACACCCCACACTCACTGTCACCCTCTGTCTCAACCCCTACTCCCACTCACAGGGTTGGTGACCCCACAGAACACAGAGGCCCCAGCAGCCAGACGTGGCCTCTGCTCACACTTCCCACCGTGGTATACTCCCTGGGACAGTTGCTCTAAGCGCACATAAATGTGTCAAGTTATTCACCGAGTGGCATTCTCAATCCTGCTCATGGTCACAACTATGGGGTATTGAGTGCCAACAATGTAATGCACCTTCTACATACCTTGTTTCACACTTTACGTGTATCTACTCATTCTGCTAAGAA